>NC_056731.1:1652501996-1652561996 GCF_019279795.1 Protopterus annectens | reverse complement strand
GTTACCCCTATATACAAAAGTGCCAGGTGAAAACATACATCACAGTTAGCTCCAGAGATGATGCAAGGCCTTGGATGTCCTGCTCCAGATGTTCTGTGACATGGTTCAAGTCCAGGTTACTGCCACTGAGAGTCAGGTAGAGATAATTATAGTATTGCAAGGTACACATGAGGAATTTCACCAGTACATGGGAAAGAGAGAGGCCAATGACAATGTCATGATGATTCCCATGAGCAGCATCCATGCCAGCCTCCTTGCATACATTCTAAAAGCTTTTCAGTCACACATTTGAAAGACTGGTGGACATGGCCAGGCAACTGTCTACGTGCCTGGTAGATAACTAGGCTGTATGCCACATGAATCTCAAGGAATTGCTGTGGAAAGCAGCCTCAGTTGTACAACATGTGGAAAAGTCTGTCAGTCAAGGCCTAGGTTCCACACCACAGTTAGGGCAATGCCAAGACATTCCCCTGCATCCAGTAGATCATGCCATTTTAATAACTCAGCATCAACTCATAATCCAGCACTTGTTCTCAGTCTATGGAAACATCATCCACACTATCCTTGGGGGACATTGTGCATGACACCTTCCAAATATAACTTACAATTTTTAAATCAGTAAAAAAAAAATAGTACTCACACAGCAGTGCATTTACCCTCAAGGTTACTGCAGCACTTCAAACCTGAATCTGAAAAACACAAAACCAAGAATACCAAAGAGATAGACAGAAAAAAGAGAACACCACTCCTTCTAATACAAGTAGTTTGTGTTCCATAATAGTCAGCATGCTCTGTCTTGGACGATGCAAGTGAAAAAAAACAGCATAGCCTTAGCCATGTCTCACAGTGCCTTCTTTTAAACAAAGAACAAAGTAAAGACCAGTGATCAGAAATGCTAGGCAGGTAATAGTAAGTAGCAAACTTGTTTATTTAGAATACACAAAGCTTCCAGGCCAATGTCCTTCTTAAGTGTATTACCTTCTTTTAAACACCCAGTCCCTGAGCCACCTAACCCTCAGAACTGTAAAAATAACTGATGGTTTTGATATGAAAATCAACATTTCTATTTCTGAAAAATAAGTGCTGTCTGATGTACAGTGTAAGATGACCATGCACCACACAGTACAGCCTACATGTAGCACTGCATGCATCAAGTCTTGTCAGTGTAACTGTTTTTTTCTCTCACTATTGCTAAGTAAATGTCAAGGGGCACAGCTCTGGGGTAGATGGCACCTCATTTCCTGTGCATCCATCTGTTATGCATGAGCTTGCTCGAGGGTTTGCAGTGCTATTGCAGTTGGATGGCAGCATCACTATCATCATGTATAGTGGGAGGAGCTGCAGTGCCATTACTGCTGACTGACTCTGGCAGTTTTTCACTGATACATAATCATTAATTTGTTACAGAATGCAGCAGGCTGCAAGTATCCGGCATGTAGTAACAGGGTCATACTGAAGGGCACCACCAGACTCCTCCAGGCAATGGAAATGGGCCTTCAGCAGGCCAATGACTATCCTTGTCTGGAAGAGGTGGTGTTGAAGCTCCCTTCGGCAGATCCCTGGGGGTTACAGACTGATGTCATAAGTCAGGGTTCAAGTGAGTAGCCTGCATCACCTGAAAAATAAAACAGGGAGGGGGACGCATATCAAGAAAATTATTGGGATTGCTCAACACTGCCTATAACACCCTAAAGATACTGAAATATCTTTAGTTAGGAATATTAAAATGCTTTTCACTTTCCAGCTTGGTAACCATGAGGAATTCTACCATGCAGGAAGAGACAGGATTGAATTTATGTGCGAAATATAGGAATCACAGTCACTGCCAGGATGCTAGGCCAACATGTTGGAGATGCACCCTCATGCATCCCGCACTACCTGGCAGTTGATGGAATGGTAGTCTTTGCCATTCCAGTACCACTTCCCATTGGTTCTGATGGGGCCCTAATGACAACATGGGTGCAGTCTATCACATGAAGCATCTCAGGAAAGTGTGTCATCCCATAGAAGACTTACATGGTACTGAATTGTTCCTGAGAGAATTCTGGGAAAAAGACATACTGATCCATGTGTGCCAAGAGTATGTTAAAGAACTGCTGAAGTATCCCCAAGGTAGAAGCCTATGAGCTACCCAGTGTGTTCCCAGTTTGTCTCTGAAAGGTTCCTGTGGCAAGTATCATCAGAACTGTACATAACTTGGTATCCAGAGATGTAGAAAGGCAATGCATCCCCCAGTCCCCATCTGTAGTCCATACAAACTCACCACAGCCTATACTGCACCTCTATTCACTCCAAATCTATCCAGGATTTTTTGATCAACAAGGTTTAGATGTGTCAGCCTTTGTCTGTATTGCTTTTCTCTTGACTGGCAAGCACCACTGGTTGCACCGGATTTTGGTACTGCCAAGACAAACACCTCAGAATGTGAAATAGTTAAGCAAAAAACAAAAGCAAGTATCTCTGCAGACTGCAAAGTCATTGGAAAAAGACATGACTGTTGTTTATATCCCTTATGTGCATGGAGCAAATGCACACAAAACACAATAGTGAATGAAACGCAGGAAGAGCTCCTAATCTATGTAAGATAGTAGCAGATCTTTCACACATGCTTTATTCACAGCTCATTATTGCCCCCTTTACATAAGGTCTTGTTAGCAATGCTGTTCCTAATTATAGATATTGTCTTTGAATTGCTCCTTAGCTTGGCTTAGGTGCAGCATGAGCAAAATCTCAGTATACCTAAACACAGCATACCATCCTGTTTTCTTGCACGTACCACACAGAGACATCCTCCAGCATACATGTAGCATGGTGAGCCATAAAAATTTGGTATGTCGTATATAATATAATGTACACAAACTCCTAGCACAGTCAACACCATCCAAGTTTGGATGTCTTTTGCAATGGCCAAAACAATTTGTTCTGTATGGGTGAAGGAGATTTGAACAAGTGAATATGATATCAGCAAAACCTAGGAACAACACGAAATTCTTAAAAAAAAAATAAAACAAATATTTTCCTTAAAACATCACAATGACTCCATCAAAGGGAGCAAGGGGGACTGAAGGAGCAGAAGCAAAATGCAGAAACTTAGAAACTGCATATACTATTTTTCTGTCATTAGATAACTTGTTTTCTCATTCAAATCTCTCAACAGTGAAACCCAAGAAGCAGCTATACTAAGATCCTTAGGGGTTCATCAGTATTCTTTTCACTGAGATCACTTTTTCCTGCACTGTTACTAGAATGCAAAGGAACCTTTTTTTCTTTACAGTCTTCTTATTTAAAGTTTTCTGTGCAGTATAATCCATATGTAAAAGAAAGTGTTAACTTCAGAAAGCCCATCACTAGAAACCCAAGTTGTTTCTGTCACACAGTTTCAACAGCTATAGAATGAGTGCAGCTATTCTAAGAGACAAAGGTTGCAGTCTTCTGAACATTCTCAGAAAGAGAGTGAGCTAATTAAAAAGGCACACTTCTTTTTATCAAGAATATTTTTGAGTCACATCCTCACTTTCAGGTATAACATATTCCAGTTTTTAGATTCTAATTGAGAGATCTTTAATTTAGCTTATGAGGTTCAGATATAACCAAAATAACAAATTCACCACATAGAATCAGCAGGAAGACGCAAAGATCAAGCCAAAGTACTGCTTTCTGCACACTTTATCCTTTTGTGATCTCTTACAGGTAGAATATAGATGATCAGGCAGATGCTTTTCGTATGTAAGTCAAAAACTAACAAGATAAGAACATGGCTGCTTAAAATCTGAGGAATATTACCAATCTTCTATCTGCATTTTACACAAACAAATCTCAGTTATATGTAGATAAGTAGGCACTAAAAGTCATGAAATAAAAATAATTTCTACCCATTTATTACTAGGACTTTTGACAGCCTATCTCAAAATTAGTGTTTTTTTTTTTTTGTCAGAAGATGACTAGTATTGAACAGTATGCATTCGTATGGTCTGTTAAGTGCCAGTCAATCTACTAGACATTTTAGTGAAAGTACAAAGCATCCACTGTGGTTGTGTGACCTCAAAGAATTTTATATTTTGTAATTAGGATGAAGGAAACAAAAGCAAAAGGGTATGGAAGTTACTCCATTCCGCCCTTCTTCTTCTTCTTTTGGCTGCTCCCGTTAGGGGTCGCCACAGCAGATCAACTGTTTCCATTTGCTCCTGTCCTCTGCATCTTGCTCTGTCACACCAACCACCTGCATATCCTCTCTCACCACATCCATAAACCTTATCTTAGGCCTTCCTCTTTTCCTGTTACCTGGCAGCTTCATCCTTAGCATCTTTTTCCCAATATACGCTGCATCCCTCCTCAGCACATGTCCAAACCAACGTAATCTTGCCTCTCTGGCTTTGTCTCCAAACCTTCCAACCTGGGCTGACCCTCTAATATGCTTATTCCTAATCCTGTCCATCCTTGTCACACCCAGTGCAAATCTTAACATCTTCAACTCTGCCATGTCAAGCTCTGACTCCTGCCTTTTTGTCAATGCAACTGTCTCCAACCCGTATAACATAGCTGGTCTCACTGCCCTCTTGTAGACCTTCCCTTTCACTCTTACTGGTACTCGTCTGTCACAAATTACTCCTGACACTCTTCTCCACCCACTCCATCCTGCCTGTACTCTCTTCTTCACCTCTCTTCCACACTCACCATTACTCTAAACTGTTGATCCCAAGTACTTAAACTCATTCACCTTTGCCACCTCTACTCCCTGCATCCTCACCATTCCTCTAGCCTTCCTCTCATTCACACACATGTATTCTGTCTTAGTCCTGCTGACCTTCATTCCTCTTCTCTCTAGAGCATATCTCCACCTCTCCAGGGTCTCCTCCACCTGTTTCCTACTCTCACTACAGATCACAATGTTATCTGCAAACATCATAGTGCACGGGGATTCCTGTCTGATCTCATCTGTCAACCTGTCCATCACCATTGCAAATAAGAAAGGGCTCAGAGCTGATCCTTGATGTAATCCCACCTCCATCTTAAACGCATCAGTCACTCCCATCGCAGACCTCACCGCTGTCACACTACACTCGTACATATCTTGTACCACTCTTACATACTTCTCTGACACTCCCGACTTCCTCATAGAATACCACAACTCCTCTCTAGGCACCCTGTCATATGCTTTCTCTAAATCCACAAAGACACAATGCAACTCCTTCTGACCTTATCTGTACTTCTCCATCAACTCCATTCCACCCAAGACAACAAAATTACTTTTTAATTAACTGATTTTTAACTAAAACAGTCCACTGATTAACTTGGACTTTACAGATCATGCCATAATCAGCAATTCATTCCAAGACTGGCCTTGAAAAGCCTCATCTCTTATATCTTCAAAAGAGACAGATGAACACACATGCATACTCACATAACACATGTCCTTGTATGCAGGTGTACACTCACACATATGCACAGGCACACACACAGACATGCACATGTCCTTGCATGCAGATGCACACAAACCCATACATGCGCACACACACACACACACACACACACACACACACACACACACACACACACACACACACACTCTTGTTTCTCCAGTCTATAAGTAAGTGAAATTGCCCTTTTGGATTGAATAGTAAATAAACAAACAATTTTGATGTTGTTGAGAGGTAAGACAATTATTGTCATAGCGTGAGCTAAAATTATTGATCCCTGTGAAAGCTATGAGTTTGTCATTCATTTGGTATATATTTGCTCATACCAGCCAATTTTCTATAATTATCACAGTTTTTAGTCTGCCATTAACAGGGCTACAGTTTATGAACAAGAGCAGTGTAATTCCAAACTCATCTTCTAAAAGATTTTTCTACAGTCTGTAAATTTACTTTTTGAGTAGCATCTTTATGTTTATGTTTTTCATACTATAGTTAGTGAAGCAAAGTGTTCTAACATTGCTTTGTCAAAAATCAGGGTAAAACGTTGAAAGGCATCAAATGTTTCAGTTATTTATTTATTTACTTGCTTTTGTTGACTGGTTTAGTCCCACTATGTATGGCCTGTTTATAGGGGAGACCTGCGTTAGTATTCAGAGGGTCTAGAGGAAATGTGGTCTAGGGACCTGGGAAATTCACCTCCAACTTGCAGTATTTATAATGAGATATTTTACATCCACCTGTGCTACCAGCAAATGAAGTAGATGGGTCTTAAGTTTAATGTCTCTAAAGGGTGGCACCTATGCTACACTATGGTGTCAATACTGGAAAATAAATCTGAGTAGCTGCTGCTCTGGGAAAAGAAACCATAACCATTTAATCTTTTTAGTACTAAAGGTAACCTGAATGAGCAAAATCCATGTTGTGAAGGTAACAAATTAAGTTTAACTGTCAAAATGTCTGTAATGCCATAGTATGAAAAGCTATTCTTTATTCAGATACAACAACAACAAGCTTTTGAGCTTTCTGGATCTTTGTTGTATATGTATGATGCCTTGTAAACACAGAGAATTCTGATTTATATATAGTATTCTAGTCAATTTAATAATATGTTCTTAGATTGCTTCATTTTATGGGCTGGACCTTCTGACATTTTAAATGAGTTTGTGGAAATTAAAAACAAATGTTTTCTTTTTCTTATTTGTTGACTCGACACAATTCTCCCTTTTCAAAGGTTACCTGGGAGCACTGTCTGGTTAAGTGACTTGCTTTGAATCACATAGTAGGCAAATATAAGGAATCAAACTTTGTACCCCAGACCTCTAGAAAAAGCTTATATGTGCAACTGCCAAGAATTTGCACTTACTTTTGAATAAACGATCAATGCATTTTGCATGATATTCACAGGTGTGTTTGTCTCCAAAAACAAGGAATAACTATCATTCAAAAATCTATAGAGTGGAGCTTTAAACAGTATTTGTTGAAGGACTAACTGTTATCCTGCTCATGCTATTAAAATATAGCTAAATATTTTCTTTTGCAGAAAATCCCGAGTAATTTTGGTGAATTACGTTTCAAGCAAATGCAACACAGGGGCTACAGAAAATGTGAGAAAGATAGGAATGATTCATTAAAAGATTAAAATGAGTATAGCATACTCATATCAGGCAAGAACCTTGTCTGGACAGAAATGACAATGATCAGCCTACATATTTTAATGACCTATAATGCAGCATCAAAATAAACAGATATTTATTTATTTAACTTTTGTTTACTAGGAAACTCCGACTGGACAGGTAGCCCATTTTTAACGGAGGCCTGGGGAGAAAAGCTCCAATTAGGACAAACACAAAACAAAAGAATAATAGTACAGTAAAACAATAAAATATTACAATAAGAATGAGGAAGAACAAGTAAAGAAAGTTAAGTACCAGTAGCCATGTTTAAAAAAATATTTTTTATTTATTTCTATTTGGGTGAATGAGCTGATCTACTGACTCCTTTCAGCCTTGGCCTGTGCTCAGCATCCCTAATCTCTGACAAGTTCTGAATCTGATACCACTGATAAGTTTAAGCAGTGGCTTGGGAGGTGAAACACTGACAAGCAGGGTCCTGAGAGATAAACCCTTTACAGGCTGCCTGTGTCCATTAGAGACATAGGTGCCAAACCAGGGATGGACTTCCTGTCCCCCATCCAATTGTCCAAATTACACATAAATGTATTTAAGTGGTTTAGTAATACTCAAGGTTGCAAGATAGTGGGAGAATGGCTTAGCTTTAATTACTGGAGATCTAAAACTTAAAAAAAATCTTAAGTAAGTCTTTAGTACCTCAAATTGTGGTAATTACTAGATTTGGTACTCACAGATTTAATGCTTACAATATTGTCTTCTATATGGATATTTAATACTCTGTGACTATTTTAAGTTACTTTGTAACTATAGTGCTAAAGAAATTATCTCTGTTGCTTCAAGCTACTTCTGCTGTAAATTATGTGTGAGAAAAAACAGAGCCTTTAAAGCTAGTATATAAAACATATTGGAGAATGTGGCAGAAATAATTATCAGTCTACACTGGGATAGTCTTCAATAATCAAGTTTTTTAAAATCTTTTGTTAAAGAGTAACAACATTGTCAAAATCAATAGCTAATCAATTATTCTCAAATTTTATGTCTAATTTGAGTGGGTGGTGTTAATTGCTTTGGGGGGTAATTATTTGATATGTTGTGAATCACAGAGTTTATTTTTGTTTAACCAAGGAAGGGCCAGAAGGCTCAAAAGCTTAGTGTGTTATTTGAATAAAGAAGAGTTTTCCACATAACGGTATTCTTGATGGCTTTTTTTGTGAGTGACTTATTTGCTGGGGTACTTACACTGTCTATCTTGTATTTGATGAATGCAGCATTTTAACTAAGGTATTTTTCAGTGTCCTATTATCCTGTGTCTCATTGAGTCTAACATCCAAAAAGCTATGTCCAGGCAAAGCACACCAGTCAAAGCTTCATGCTAAAGAAACAAAAACAAGTAAGTGTTACCTGCATTATTACCCCCACAACCCATTCACTTGTATATTGTAGTCTCAGTAGTTCAATAGATAACACACTTACCTTTCATGCTAAAAGATCAGAAGGTTGTATGTGCAATTCCCACACCTGATAGTTTGATTAATTTACCAAAGCTGCCACTGCAATGTAACATGGGGGTGGGGGGGGGGGGGTTACACTCCTGAGTAGGCCATCCTTCAGATGAGACATTTACTAACACTTCATCTGCCTGAGATGTTAGCAGCACAGGTGAATGTAAAATATTCCACTTATTTATCAAAAAAATGAGTAGGCAAAGTTCCCTGGTGCCCTGGCCTAATTTGACCTAGTCAGTATGACTACTACCCTGGGTTTCCACCAAAAAGAGGTTATCGCCCTAGTTGGACTAACTCATTCTACAAAGTGTATATAAAATAAAATACTGTTACCAAATCACTGAGAAAAAAAATCTCACACAATTTAAATTATTGCCATTGCTCAGACAAAAAGTTCCCTGACTTCATTACTGGAAAGTTCAACAGTGGGAAATTCAGCATGACCAGATGAACCCTCATCTACTTTAAGCTTGGTAAAGGGTACACTAAGCAACATATTAATATGAAATTTAGAAAGCAAACATTTCTTTGTAGCACATTACTAACTGACAAAAGTTTGTTTTAGTCTAGCCTAATACAAAATACAGTTCTCTCCCTCAGTAGATGATTTTGTTCTTGGTCTGCAAACTAAGGGTGTATATCACAACATCGAACGCTGCAAATTTCGAACGACACAACATCGAACTGGATTCATCGAACCTCAGAACATTGAATTGGGGGGGGGGGGCCTTCCGGAGTGCAGATGACAAACAAATTGCTCCATGCAGGGGGGCAAGACCCCTTGCACCCCACACACCCCTGCCACTTAAACGTACCGCTTCAGAGATCGCAGTTAAGTGCACAACAGTGTGGAAATGGAAAAGTTCCATTTCCTACACTGTAGCGCAATCTTGGAGTTAGTATATTTAAGTAGTGGGGGAGTGGGAGGTGCTATACCCTTCATGTTACGTGTCACCTTTGGCAACTGCCATTAAAATGGATTCGATGTTTTGATGGTTCGATGAATCCATTTCGATGTTATGTTATTCGAGATTTGGGGCTTTCGATATTCTGATATAAACCTGCAAACTAATAGTCTGTTGCACTTAATACTTTTATGTGTGTGTGTGTGTGTGTGTGTGTGTGTGTGTGTATATATATATATATATATATATATATATATATAAGTGTGCGTGTGTGTGTGTGTGTGTGTGTGTGTGTGTGTGTGTGTGTGTGTGTGTATGTATGTATGTGTATATATATATATATATATATATATATATATATATATATATATACATATATATACATATATTTGTGTATGTGTGTGTGTGTGGGGGGGGTATACACAAACACACACACACACACACACACAATATTAATACCTCAATAGATCAACACATCACAATGTCAGCCGCAAGAAAGTTGGCCACAAAAGGTCAACATATGCAAAGGGTTGACAGTTGAGTGAGATCGACAATTCCCAGGTAAGGGAATATATATACTGCATAATTAGCATGGGATGTTTTACATGTAAAGTGTCTTTTATTGCTGTGGCTTCCTGGCAAGTGCAGATTACAAAAATAAATCTTAAAATTTTAAATTCTGTGAGCCTGGAAAACTTAAGTAGAAGTGTCAAGAATGATGTAATCTGAAATGACTCAGCAGTAAGGAGTATTATCAATTTAAGACTTTCTCAGAGGAAAGATTGAGCATTTTGTATTTTGTTCTGAAGCTGACAAGAACTCACCAGCACTTTGCCTTGTGAGTAGAATTTGAACATAGTTTTTCTTAGAGACAGATAGTGATATAGCCAGATTAGTCTAGCTGTTTTCTATATTTATGTCAGACTATCTATCCTACAATATTATTTTAAAGTATTTTCCTGTGATTTCCGAATTCTCTATTAGCACTGTGTTGAATTGATGAGTATTGTCTTGTGTTTTTATTATTTATTATTAAATATTTTTAAACCTTTCAACTGTGGCTGCTTTGTGCAGAGATAATATAAGCTGTCAGAGTACTTGCATGTATTTGGTGATACTGTATAATCCACTCCAATAGCCTTAGCCCTGGGTAACACTTACTATTTGGATAACAGTAACATTGCACAGTAGAACTGGACACCCTTTGGTAAGGACCTTTTTAGTAGCTGATAAAAGTAGTTGGTGACAGTGATTATTACCTTATAGCCTGGGCAGAAGGGGATATAGCTAGTGAACCTGTGCCAGCCTTCCCCCAGGAGTGTCTGTGTGTTTACATATAAATCAAATCTCAAAGTGTGTGTGTCAGCTACTTGGGCAGGGACACAAAGCACTGGTTGGATAGAGAGGGTACTGGAGGTTTTGGCTTGACTACTCGGATGAGATCTGAACCCTATAGCTGTGCCAGTGGGCAGTCTTATTGGGGATCTGGAGAGAAAGGGAGAAACCAGCCCCAGACTGACTGTGATCTCTGTGTGCTCTTAAGGGAAATTATACTTTAATGTGTGTGTACTTGTTTTCCTTCCCAATGTGCACACCCCTCACTGGTACTAGTGGTGATGATTCAGGCTCCTTGATTACTGGGCCAGTGCACAGGCATCACAGGAGGTTCCACATCTCTGTAACGTTACTATCATGTCTGCACATATGTCCATGTCATGGTCTGCTTATCTACTAATGTTTCAGACTACTATACACTGCTGTGAAGGAAATAGCCACAGGCATTGTATAATCTGCCCACCATCAATGACATTGCACAGGTCTAAATGGAGAAGGAGCATGGATGTATGCAATGTCCACAAAAGTGGTGATATACACTAAAATGGTATGCAAACAATATTCTGTTAAGGAAAAAAAATGATCATTAAAATGTGTTTCATTTAAAAGGTTAAAACCCCTTAGGGGTTGTACTTCCTGCATTACCTGCTTAATATATCTGAATCTGAGTCTGTAACTGGTTTGGGAGTGAACACACACCCAACATGCAACAACTGTGCATTGCATAGCTTGAATATGCACTGTTAGATAAAACAAAGATTTACTGAGGAAAACATCAGTCAACAAATTGAATGATTCCTCCAAGCAGTACCTTGTTTCATTGTGGATAAGAACAGCATTCATACAGATTCTCTGGCCATATCAGTGCAAGCAGACCATGATAAAAACAGGAGTGTTATTGACATTAGGCAGACATTCTTCCCTCATCAATACCAAAATAATATGTGTGGTCACTTCCATGTAGAGCAGCTTACCTAGTAGTCTAAATCATCAGAACTTTCTTATGTCAGAATAAGGCCCAGTCATTACATAGTAATGCTAAATGCAGCACGTTGCTTAATTATGTTATGGAAGCAAAACTGCACTTGTTACTATTATTTAACAGCATAGCTTTCAAACAGACTTCTGTTGCTTCACCGCTGACAATGCAAATGGTAGGAATGATTCCACAGTATTGTCTGCTGTGATCTTAGGGTAGCACATCTATCAGATGTCTCCCCACCACCACCACAAACAGCATTATCAAGGCCATTCCTGTTACAAAGGAGAATATGTTACCATTCCAGGAGCAACACTGGTGTGACGCAAATGCTACAACCTCATTAGTGCATTTCTATAAGTTTACATGAAAAAGTGCACCACATTTTGTAATCAGAGAGTAACATGGCTGTCTGGTACTCATCGTCTGTAATGTTTCTAAGTTGAACATGTGCCCAAACAGTGTGACTTGCATCAGACAGCCTCACAGCAATCAGAAAAAAATTATTTATTTATGTATTTATTTATCATTTGTTTGCCAGGATAGTCCAACTGGACAACATGTGCCCGTTTCCAGCAAAGTCCTGGGAAGGAAACTCCATAAGTTTACAGAGCAAAGAAAAATTTATGAAAGATACATTACAGAGCAGTAGCATACAGATTGTAGACTTTACAACAGTTAGTATACAATACGAGGATATTACCCCTTTTGGTTGAAAATACAAGTGTACAAAATATACAGTGAGAGTAGATAAGAACCTGGTAGAGCATTGCAAGATATTTCACAATTGAATAAAAGTATATAAATGTTTAAGTTTCCATATATACATGTAAGCAAGTATACATGAAAGAGTATATATATATATATATATATATATATATATATATATATATATATATATATATATTTATATATACACACACACACACACACACACACACACACACACACACACACACACACACACACACACACACACACGTACATACACTCATATATAGGTTATTGCTCACACATGAAGAGGTATAGTTAGAGTATGTTGTTTGTGTTGTCCAGGACAGATGGGGTGTAGAAAAAGTGACTGGATGCCATAAAAATAAAAATGCCATATCCTTCTTCTGTGGCATTGTCATAAGTCAATATGATACTAGATCATATTTCAGGTAGAGGTACAACAGTTGTCATCTAAATTGTCTTCCCCTCATCTGTACCACTTCTGTAAATCAGAATGGTGCAAAATATTATTCATTCTCATCATGGAGTATAAGAGCTGTTAGACAAGTGCTTCACACTCACATCACTGACATTCCCATTGTTCAGAATGGACCACACATACTTTGCTCTTCAACCTCTGGTTTGTTGTATTTCTGAATGATGCTATCTATAACTTCATAAGCTATCACCTCGTAGTAGCACATCTTTCATTTGGATGCTCTAGTGTCTTCAGCTGCAGCTGCTAAAGGTGACAATGAGGCTAGAGTGCAACATGAAATCATATAGAAAGAGATTATGTGTACCTCAGGCACTCAGCAATTCATAAGTGGTAAAACACAGAGTCAAAACAGTGCTAGAATACTGTGCTGTAGAAGCTGTGAGTAGCACATCTGTAGAGAAATTAATATTTCCCCTCTTCATTGAAACTGTCCAAAATGAGAACAGTAACAGAATGCCATATCCTACCAAAATATTTCACCGAGATATTGTGCCCTCATCGGTAACACTGATATATGTCTGGATAGTGCAAAAGCACTATGTACTGTCAACTGAACATGGAACAGCTACCAAGCAACTGATCATTTATTATTTATTTATTATTTATTTATTTATTTATTTTACATTTGTTGACCGGGAAAGTCCGACTGGATATATGTCCATTTTCAGCAGAGGCCCGGGGAGAAAAGCTCCAGCATTGACAAATAGGTAAATACATGTTCATAGAATACAGATTGTTCTCCTATGGTAGTTTAAACAAAAAAAAAGAGGAGACATCATAAAGTGATTAAAATACACATTATACACCAAGCCAAGTATATAAAAAGTTACAGCACATATTATAACATGCTTTTTCACTTTCTAGGCTGAGCATTAAGGATAGATTGATAGGATTTAAATTTAAGAGGAAAAGTAGAGAGATTTACATGGAAGAGGTGATAATGAGGGGTCAGAAGAGAGAAAGGTCAAAAGATTAATAAGGTTAGACCTGATAGAGGAAGAAGATTACTAGCTGAGGTGGAGTCAGTCTGGACTTGTGCATTGGCAAAGCCAATGTGACTTGAGATGTGAGTTAACCTTTTTTTGAAAAGCTTTATGGAGGGAATGATGGTGAGGCTGGGTGGAAGGGAGTTCCATATTTTTCCGATTGCATTGCCAAAGAGTGCGTCACCTCCTGCGTTGTTGGATTTTACTGTTTGTGCTAGTATCTTGTTTGAGGAGCGTAAACTATTGAGATTGTTGTAAGGTTTGATTAAGTTTTTCAATGCAGGGGTTTTGTCGGGTTGTTTAAGAATTTTGAATGCTACTATAAGTTGGTTCTGCTGGAGAAGGTTTGGGAATTCTATCCAGCCCAGACTTTGTAGGTTGATACAATGATGGGTTCTGTAAGACATGCCAGTTGCAAATCTGGCAATATGATTATAACAACATGATAGTTTATTTAGGTCAGATATGTTAAGGTTTGTAAGGATAGGGGAGGCATATAGGAGGGTAGAGAGGAGATGAGAGTGGGCAGTAGCCATTTTTGCGATTGGAGTAAGAAAGGATTTTATACGATAAAGTGACCCGAGTTTTTTATTAACGGTTTTAATAGACTGATTGATGTGGATATCAAATCTAAGTTTATTGTCAATGGTGAGTCCCAGTAGTTTAGTGTAGGAGTCAGGGGAGATAATTGTACCATTTTTGGATTGTATAGAAAAGGGTGTGGGGATGGTCTTATGAGTGGGGTGGAAGAGTAACAATTTGGTTTTATTTAGATTAAGAATCAGTTGATGACCCAATAGCCAATTCTCTACTGCCGTGAAACAGGTTTGTGTTTTTGATAATAGATTGATTGGAGATGGATCAGAACAAACTAGTGTCGAGTCGTCTGCGTATTGAATACAGGTGGCGTCAGGGATGGCTTTGTAGAGGTCATTTATGAAGACTGAGAAGAGAAGAGGTCCCAATATAGAACCTTGAGGAACCCCTATGGTATTAGGTAGGAGGCTAGAGAGCTTATTCTGCCAGAGTACAGCTTGTTGTCTTTCCGAGAGATAGGCATGAAACCACTCCAGAGTTTGGTTGTCTAGATGGAGATTTTTTAGGGTATTATGAAGTAGTTGGTGGTTAACCATATCAAAGGCCTTTGATAGGTCCAGAAAGAGAGCAGAAGATATTTTTTTCTTATTCCGGTTGTGGTTAATTGTGTCAGTAAATAAGAGAAGGGCAGTGGTTGTACTATGGTGGGGTCTAAAGCCATGTTGAGAACTGGTTAGTAGGTTGTTCTGGATAAGATAGTAGAGAAGTTGTTTGTGTACGCACTTTTCCATGATTTTGGCCAATGGTGACAATATAGCTATGGGCCTATAGTTTGACAGTTCTGTTGATGAGCCACCTTTATGGAGTGGTATTACATAGGATATTTTCCATATTGAGGGGATTTTGGCTTCTGCCATGGTACGATTGATGAGTATCGAGATGGGGTAGGCTATGACATCAGCAGCTTTTTGTAAATATTCGGCTGGGAGAAGGTCTGCGGAGAGAGTCGTTGGTTTTAGTTTCTTCAGTAGAGATCGTATATAGGCAGTTGGGACAGGTTGAAATTTAAAGGTGGTTAAGGACCTTTGGGTGATCTCTGTTGCAGGGGAGTTGGTAGCTTGTAGTTGGTTAGCTAGGGATTGTATAGTGTCAGTAAAGAAGGTATTAAAGGAACTGGCTACTTCTTCTGGGATTTTATCAGATAGTTTTTCTGGGGTAGGGGTTGAGCTTTTACCTGGATGGAGAAGATTGTTTAAACTGGCCCAGAATTTTTGAGGGTTATTTTGGTGTTTATATTGTAGTTGACAATAATAGTTTTTTTTGTCAAGGGATATAGCTTTTTTGGTCTCATTTCTTTGCTGTTGGAATTTAATGCGGTCGAGGGGAGACTTGGTTGTGCGCCATTTATCCCAGGTTTTGTTTCTAAGTTTGATTAGGGATTTGGTGTCTTTTGTTAGCCAGGGTGCTATGTTTGTTTTAATTCTGATTAATCTTTTTGGGGCGTGAGACTCAAGTATTGCTAGAAATGTAGTATTAAAATTTAATACTGCCTCCTCTAGGGGGATATACTTAAGGGATGCCCAGTTGTAGGATTTAAGTTCTGTCTGAAATTTTGTGAGGTCAAAGTGTTTCCTGTTTCTAACTGACCTGTACATGGGCTGATTAGGGCATGTTATCTTGTTTTTCTTTACATAGGTGATGAGGTGGTCACTAAGGTCATTTGGAAGGGTCCCAGATATGTAGTTATGAGGTTGACTGTTTATAAGGATCCAATCTAGGATACTCTCTTTTTGTTTATTATTACCTATTCTCGTAGAGGAAGATATGGTCTGTTGGAATCCATGGAGATTTATTGGTGTGGGGTTGAACTCGGAGGAACATTGGTTCCAGTCCAGGTTCACGTCACCTAGTATAATAGTTTCTTGAGGGTAATTACTTGATAGCCAGCTAAGAAGGTTCTCAAGTGTATCAGAGTTTTTCCCGGGGGGGGGATGTAGGTCACAATTAGATTAATTTTTTTTTCTTTATTTAGTTGTAGTTTTAGTGCTAGTATTTCGGCATTGGAGATCTGGGGTGGCTGAATTGGGTTGATAGTAACATTTAGTGTGCTTTTGTAGAGCACAGCAATACCGCCACCCTTTTTGTTTAATCGGTCAGCTCTGTGTATATTGTAGCCAGGTGGAATAATCTCATTATCTTTGGTCCCTGGTTTTAGCCAGGTTTCTGTTAAACACATTATTTCTGGGAGGTACATTGCTATTAGAGCATGTAAGTTATGTATCTTATTATTTAGACTTCTTATATTTAAGTGGTATATTTGGAGGGAGTTGGATATGCTCAGGGAAAGTGGTGGGGTGTTCAAGCTTGGAGTTGACGTGGGGCCTGGGTTGGGGTGGATATCCCCATCTTTAGTGATGTTTTTTCTTAGAGAGTCTAATAGTCTCATAAGTTTGAATAGTAGTTTATAATCATGTTTGGATTTGGGGTGCATTGGTTTGTGTTTATGCGGGTAGTGATAATTTGACTGTGGTATTTGACTGGTCAGATGGAGTGTATAATGTGTAGCACTTTGCAGGGATGGGGAAATATTAGTTTGGTATCTGGGGTAGTAGAAACCAGAGTAAGGCTGGTCTTCATATTTAGTTAGCTGGTATAGTAAGATAAACAGTGGTAGGGTAAGAGTAATAGTTTTTAGCATTGATTTAGTTATAGTGGGTGTGGTGGATTTCATTTTGTTTGGGTAATGGAGCTTTAGGTTTAAGATGTTATCTAGGGGGTTGGATGGAAGTATTGGTAGGAGGAGTGGGAGGACGTTTGGAAGTGATTTTGTATGGCTGGAGAAAGAGGAGGGGGTGTGATTATTTAGGTATAAATGTAGGCGTACTGGGGGCGGGTGGGATATGGGGGCAGGGTGGGGTGTGGAGCGAGCCCGAGCGGAGCGAGGGCGAGCAGAGCGGGGTTTTATTTAGCTCCAGACTAAAGGCGCCAGAGAATAATGCAGGAGAAAATGGTAACCTGTGTCACCAGTTATATTCAACTCACTGTTATTCTTGTATGTAAGGACTTGATTTTTAAATGAAATAATGTTCAGGGAGAATTGATAAGTTGTGGGTTTGGTGGGGTAGTTTACTGCCGTGTACTGAACCCAGTACGCTAGTCGTTACAGTATTTGTTAAACTTTATTCTATGTGGAACTGTTTCATAAGTATTGACCTTATCAGTTCTTTTACTATGGTTGTCCTGCTGGTGGGTACAGCTTAACTGTGCCTGCAGTTTTGGTACAGCGACTATCTTTAGAGAGGGTCTTGAATTCTATCGCCAGTGGGGCAAACAATAGGTCAGTACTTTATCAGTTCTTTTACTATGGTTGTCCTGCTGGTGGGTACAGCTTAACTGTGCCTACAGTTTTGGTACAGCAACTTTCTTTAGAGAGGGTCTTGAATTCTATCGCCAGTGGGGCAAACAATAGGTCAGTACCTTATCAGTTCTTTTACTATGGTTGTCCTGCTGGTGGGTACAGCTTAACTGTGCCTGCAGTTTTGGTACAGCGACTATCTTTAGAGAGTGTCTTGAATTCTATCACCAGTGGGGCAAACAATAGGTCAGTACCCTGTTAGGGTGACAACCGACTAGGTTCTGGTTCACAGCAGTACTTTATTAATGGAATTGATCTCAGAATTGTGCAGAGCAGCAGAAGTCAGAAGGATCCTCTTCTTTTCTGTAAAGCCCAATACCTGAAATGATGTAATGCTTACTGTTTGTTTGATTATATATTCTCTTTTATCACATTTTGTAAGAGAATGACTATATTAGGAGATTTTTCCCATATTTTGTCTGTGATATTGCTTTTTAAAATGCTATTGCTGTTAGCATGATGCTTGCCTTGTTTTTCCTTGCTTTGAATTGCAATATTTGTTTTCTTTCTTTTCTTTTTTTTATTTTAGGCTTTATGATTAAAAAGAACATTCTGTACTTTTGCATTTACCCCAGGTCAAGGATGAGGGGCTACAGGTGTTGTACCAAACCACCAACCCATTTAGGTAACTAACTAACTAGCAAACAAACAAATGCAGACTATGTAGTGGAGAAATATAATTTGGATATGGAAAACTGCCTCAAAGTACAAATTAATAGGCAATTTTTAATCTCTAATCCTGATGTAATGTCCAATATAATTAAAAAAGAATATCCACTGCTTCTTGATTATCTAAACAATCTTTAAACAAATAGTGAGACAAGAATATCATACTTATCCAAAATATGTAAAATAATTAAGAGCTATAAGGATTATGCTGTCCAAATAAACTATTAATAAGCTGTTTGCTGTGGTCCAGTGGTATGATGTTTGAGTCTGTCATCCTCCATTGCCTAACTGTGTGACTTTGACACCATTCCTGGGCTGCGTGTAAAAAACGATTATGGAGATCAGTGGTCTACCACAGAAAAAATAAATAAATAAACTGCTCAACTTTAACTTCAATAGATAAAAAATATTTTAATATCCTAAAAAATGACCATCTTTATTTTGGAGATTATTCTCTTGGAACTTTCATTAGATCATGTATCACTCCACACAGAATTGAAATTATATACAAAATGGAAGGTATTGGTTGCTGGAAGTGCAAATATATTATCAAAGCAGATTGTCGGCATATGGTTTATGACTGCAAAGTTCTACAACCTTTTTATACTTAGTAAAATTTTGTTTTTAAAAATCTATGTGGCAACAGAAGACAAAATTCTGTCTTCCAGGAGTAAAGTATATCTTCCAATTCCCAGATGCGTTCCTAAGTCTTAATTCCCACTTCTCTGGAGCTTATTCACAATAGCTAGGAAAATGTCTACAAATAATTGTAAAATTGGGTTAGGCCTTCATTTACAGAATGTATAATTACTTTCACTGTCATATGTGAAAAAGAAATCTACTATTAAGTTAAAAACAAACAAAATAAGCAAAAAAAATATAATTCCTAGATAAAACTGAATCATTCATAGAGAAATATTAGTCTAGTGCCTATAGTTAGTTCATACCGTTTGGCTATTTAATGAATCTTGGTAATGTATATAGTAAGAAATGATTTAGACCCTTACGTAAACAGTTTTAATTTTTTATTATGGTAATGTGTTTGTTTCTGTTCATAAAATTTCAATAAAAATATTATAAAAATAAACAAACAACCAACAAGCCATCAGAAATACATATACATAAATAAAGGCAAGAGATTTATTTTTCATCATTGGCATCAATGACTGTGAGAATGATGCAAAATATGGCATGCCACCATCTCTTAAAAGAGTAGCTGTCAACCAGATGATGTGCATTTCAATAAAGGGCACTGTTATGCATTTGAATAATGTGAACATGCCATACTGCCAGCAAAGAGGACTATGTTGGAGTAAGAAGATATTCATAGATAAACACGATCTTGCACTTTAATGGTACAGTTATAGGTGCACACGGTATTGAATTACCTTCTTATCAGTACTCCCTGTTAATTTTTCACATTCTTCATCAAATTTCATAGTGTGAGAATGACTGCAGACCTTACCACTAACTTTTTTCTCAAGAATCTTATTTGCCCTGTTCACATTTTGCAGGTAAAAATGCCACACCAGTTATTTTATTTAATTTTCTGCCTCTTATTTCTTCTATTTTTTGCAGGCATTATATCCTAAGTTATTGGTCCAAAATATCCTCCTTGTCCTCCACATCGCCTTCTTCTTCCTTCTGTCTATCCTAAAACATTCCCGATCTCACCTCTGAACATTAATCCTACATTTCCTCCTTTTTTGTCCTTCTACTAAGTTTGTTTCCAAATATGTTTCATAGCTCTCTACATTATGCTACTATTAATTAATGATACTCTGTTTAAATTTTGTGTATTTGTTGATTACTTGCATATCTCTGTTTACTGTTTTCTTTACACAATGTTGTAATTTTCAGCCAAGATTTAGTCCCTTGTCCTCCACTGAAAAGGGGTAGCTTTCAGCCAAGCCAGACTGTACTGGTAAACAAAGACAAGAAATAGATACATTTTCACCATTTTAATTATTGGTTTCATTCCCTCTTTCCATTTATTTATTTATTTATTTTACATTTATGGGTTTGTCCGACTGAGCTAAGCAGCCCTTTTTCAGTGGAGGCCCAGGGAGAAAAGCTCCACATGTTCTACAGATTATAATTTACAAAAATAAGTAAACAAACAACAACTGGTTTACAGAAAATATACAAAGCAACATATACATAATACAACAATGATTTACTGCAGTAAAATAATCATTATGTCTGTCAGATTTAGAATCCTACATCATTCAGAAGGACTGACAATGGTTTTGTCACCAGATGTAAAATCTTATATTATGCAGATAAGAATTATGTAATGAGCTTAGGACAGAGAAGTTAATGTGAAGAATGAGAGAGAAAGAGAAAAGAGCATAGGTTGGGAGCAGGTAGAGGTGTGGAGTTAGGGTTGATAAGCTGTTTAATGGGGTATTCTTTAGTGGCTAGCTTGAATTGACTAAGTTGCTTGAGTGACCTGATCTCTAGTGGGAGTTTGTTCCATGCCTTGGAAGGATTATAGCTACAGAGAATATATCCTTTCTTAGTTTTAGATTTGTCCACAGCTAGATGGCTTTGGCTTTAATGGCCTGAAATTGTCCATAAATAGACTTAAAAATGAAAGTAAAAGAAAAAGTCATGGACATTCAGGATTGTCATTTAGCTGAAACATCTGATATCCTTAAAGGATGATTCGCATATATCCCATGAGGCCTCTGCTGCAAGAGGTTTAAGGTATCACACAGTTAGAAGTCTAGCTTTGCTAGATTTTTCTTTTTGTCTTTTTTAACCAGTTGGTTATCTGTCTGACCTTTTTACTCTTTGTTTTAGTTTTAGGTTTGTGGATTTGTAGCAGATATAGGTTAGAGCTCCGGATAGATCTAGCAGGTGAATAGTGTGAGATGACAGATGATAGGGTGGGACAGTAAGAAGGCTGATAAAGAATGGAGTGGATGATCTGGAGTTGAGGGAGAAGAAGCTGGTGAGGTAGTTCAAGCCAGTTAAGGTGTCTGAGTGAGAGACAGTGATGTGACTTGTAAGTTTGATGTGCTGCAAATTTGGCTATCTTGTTGGAGGTAGATTCAAATTTGGCAACGAGCGTGGAGTTGAGGCAAGTAAAAATATGAGAGCCATAAAATAGATTGGGTAGAAGGTAGGCATAAGAGAGAGTTACTTTAGCTTCACAGGTGAGAAACTTTTTGTTGCGGTAGAGGAGCCCTAGTTTCTGAGTTTTTTTTGATACAGTTGTTAATGTGTATATTGAATTTAAGTTGGTTGTCAATGATGACACCAAGGAGTTTAGAGATAGTTTCCACCTCAATGTGTGTGTTATTGAGGGACAAAATTGTGAAAGTGAATTTAATGTGGTTGTAGTTTTTAGGAAGAAAAAGCAGTAGCTTAGTTTTTTGGGGTTAAGGATAAGCTGGTTATCAGAGAGCCAGTTTTCTACTGAGTTAAAGGAAGTCTGTGTTGATGGATATTCATGCAGATACCAAATACCCAAAGATTAATTAATGGAAAGCAAACTCAGTAGATATCACACCCAAGGAAGTGGATCTGTAACAATTGTATGGCTCTCAAATTCTTACTTGCTTCAACTCCACACTCCTTGCCAAATCCATATATTAAAGGTAGCTTTTAAACTAACTTCATCTTGACCTTTTAAGAGTTTCAATTGCTCACTGACATTCCTCTGCCTTCTTTCTGTACAGCACAGATTAGATAGTTAACCCTTCTTTGTCTACATCATATGCTCTTTCCCCTGAAGCCCAAATCTTTCCTTGATTTCCAAAACTAGTTTGGTATTTTTTTTCCGAAGGGTGTATACAGTACCACCTGTTTAGTTTAGATGGAAGCAAGATCATCTGTTTAGTCTTGCTGGTGATCCCAGTGGAAAAGAACAAAATGTTTTCTTCGGTATGGGTGTTGCAAGATGGCAATTAAAACTTTTTTTCTTCTTGATAATTGTCACAGGTCCAATTCCTCGAGTGGACTATCTACTGAGTTCCCTTTCCATTAATTAATCTCTGGGCATTTGGTGTCTACATGAATATCATTCATTTTTTAGCCATAAGAAACAATTTCTAGAAGCAAAACCATTTTTGACTTGCCACACTGTTCCTTGGGTCCGATTTGTATTCCATTGTTCATGGTGCAGTATCTATTTCTGTTGTATCAACAATAAATATGCTGGAAAGCATAGCATTCTACAGTACAGAGTCTTGTTACTGTCATGCCATATAAACCATTCTCTCTAATCTCTGTACCTGACCTAAACTTTAGTCCATAATGTGACTTGTTTTCAGCTTTTGTGTTCTTAAATTTCTTTAAGATCTGCTCTTTTTCCTGTACTTGTCATGACCATTTAGCCTGTCTGCTCTATTGACTGATTTAATTACATTTTAGATAGGCATGAGCATCCACCTCTCGCTCTTGGGATCCCCTGTTTCCAGTGAGAAATATCAATATCCACATCTTCACTGAGACTGAGGTGCTGTTGGCAAAGCTTTTTGTTTAAACATTTCTATAACTCATTTTACAGATTATTAAACCTTAAAATTAGTTGACTAGCATGGATGTCTCTGACCATATTACTTTGATCCAAGTTCAACTTCAAGTGCATCGATTCATACGTTCATAGGTACTTACTAGGCTATTGATCAATACGAATTTTTAGAAGCCTACCCATTCATTCCCATCAAGTTTTTAGCCTTTATATTTTAAGTACAAATAATCCAGAGAAAAGCAGAACAAGGATGTTAAACCAAGGGGAGAATTTTTCAGGTACCTATCCATTCATTCAGATTATGTTTGAAAAGTTTAAGAGAAGTACTTTGCTTTATGTGGAAAAGAAAGCAATTCTAAACAAGTGGTATTCTCTACCGTGGTTCTACTTTAAAATACCAAAATTCCATAATGTCAACTTACAGAACATCGAGACGAAAACCACAAAACTTTACATTACCGAAGGTTCACATCACCATACTTTTTCACCACATAATTAAACCCTTGGCCAACAGTACATAAAAAAAAAAAAAAAACAAAACAAAGCAAATAAAATGCACCCAAGTGGAGGGCTTCACCCCACACAAACCCACAGCCCCTCACACCCCCCAAACAATATACCAAATCTGACATCACATTACAGTGGAGAAAAGGGCAAAGTTCACCATGTTGACCTACTGCCTCCATTCACAGTGAAAAATTACAGTGATGTGAACGTTTGGTAATGTAAAGTTTCATGGTTTTTATCTTGATGTTCTGTTAAGTTGACGTTATGGCATTTTGGTATTTTAAATTAGATTGCTCTACCATATATATCTATCCAGCCAACATGTTTTATTTATGTTGCAAAAGAAATGTCTCAAGTGGGTGTTTATGCTCCCATAGATTTGCAAATGTGCAGTAGGGCTGACAGAATAAGGTCTGTTGAGGCTGTGTAGATGAAGCCGAGACTGGTTCTCAATAGCCTGTATGATACAGAGAAGAGGTACAAAGCTTTGAGATGGTCTACATAATTTTTATGATTTAAGCCCTTGATTTTCTTAGAAAGTGTTGTGGGCACTCCAGTTGTGTTAGATGTCTGGACAGATGCACACTGAAGGGGGCACTATACTCATTGTTTACCCTGATGAGTACAGAATACTGCAGAATGGTCACATCCCTGGACATCCCTGGACCTGGAAGCCATCCCATTAGTAATAAATTGTGAAATAAAAAGACTTTCTTACAATAGTGTATACATGTTGATCAAAGGACAATTATTTGTATGCATAGGTTCCCAGGTCCCTAACTACTGGATCATTTTTTAGTGGTGAGTTGTCAAAGTGATAACTGCAAGGGACTTCTTGCTTGCTGAATAATACTAGTATATATTTCTTGGTATTTAATTTTAGTTTTGACACCAGGTATTAGTTTGAAAAAGGCTCTCTTGTAGGATCTTGGTGACCTTTGGGGAGTTTATGATGGCACCAAGTTTACAGTCATCTGCAAGCATGGTCAGTCATAAACCCATAGAAGTAGTTTTGCCCTCCATGAAGTAAATGCCAAAGAATAGTGGCTCAAGTGACAGGTCTTTTGGAGGAAGTAGAGCAGCCCACCCTAATTTCTTGAGTTCTCTTTGGAGAGTGTTTGCTGACTTCAGTCTTAAGGTGAATGTGACTAATTTGTGGTCCAATCTGACCATACAGGGAGTAAGTTTCAATTGCTAGGTCTCAGAGCTCTCCCATATCAATGTGGACCATTTCCAATATTTTCTCACCCTTGACTGGTGTGCAGACTAACTGGTCTAGAGAGTTTGTATTGATGAAGTCCAGAAATCTCTGAGGATGCATGCTAAAGGATGTATACTTCTACCAGTTAATGGAAGGGTAGTTGGTCTCTTAGGAGAATGATAGTTGGCTTAATGCTTAGGGACTCCATACTAATTAGGTGAGAATTATGGGTTGAGGGAGACAAAGAAGGGGTCCTATAGTTAGCCATGATTTGATAACAGGTTTTATTAATGGTAAACTGGACAATGAGAAGTTCTAGATCATTGTTTTTACAAATATGGAGATCCCATTGCATTTAGTCCCTTCATCTAGCATGCTGGGCATGAATGTGTGGTACATATTGAAACCTTGCACTCATGGGGTACTCTCAATTGTCTTGAACCAGGTCTCTGTGACAGTGCATATATCAATGTTTTCCAGGGTTAGGAGTACTTATAGAAAATTGTGTTTTTGTTAACATTACTAACATTGAGCAGCAATACCTTTATTTTATTCAGATTTTGTTTTATGTTGGAAGCTTTTTGAGGACTGACATTGCCTAAAAAAGGCAATATGGGGATGGACACGTTTATATAGAGAAGCCTTGAGGGGGAAGCAGGTGCAGGCCATCCCTAGCAAAGCTCTTAAGACTGTCTACCATCATCCATCTCCTCCCAGGCTGCTATATATTGGACTCCTTTGAATGGCACTAAAAGTTAAGCCAATTGTTGAAGTCAATAATCTTTTGTCAGTATAGCGACATAATTCTTGGTGATGGTAAAATGCTGTTCAAGGTTAGGTTCACACCTGCTTCAGGCACATATTCTGACAGCTCCATCATGTCTCTGTTCATATAGTCCAGAGAGGTACATCTCAAGTCATGTACACCCACATGTACTATGCCATTGTCATATGGATGCTTTACAGGCTTTTGAACTGAGACACTGTGACTCTTAGATGTATGTTTAAAGGTGGGTGTTGCCTGTGTTGTGTGTTTGTGAGGTTGCTGATAATATTTGTTTCTCAGGTTACATTTAGGAGGCCTTTCTGGTTTAGTTAGGTTACTTTTAAAAGCCTCAGTATACGTAGAGCTATATATTTGATCTGATGTGTTTGTAATAGGTTTAGTGTGGTGTTATTATTTGTATTGTCTTCTTGTGATAGTTTTGCCTCCGACAGCAGTAAATAACTGTATCGGTCACATGCTGTATCATTTTATTTAAGTAGTAGATAGTCATCAGCAAACAGGAGACAACTGCTACATTGTCTCAGGCTGCTTATTTCAACCAAGCTTGGAAAGTACAAATTCATGATTCTAGGTGCTTACAGTTGATTACTAGAGGTGCTACCTGTTTGATAGTGGAAACAGTATTGGTCTCAACATGGATGCATGCGGCTAGGAATCAGTGATCCTTTTGCTCCTTCTTTCACAGAAGGAAAAGAGTAGCATTAATCCCAAGCTGCTTCCTAAGAAGTAGTATTAACTGAGCTGTTGTTGAGTAGGCTGTATTTACTGTAGTTTTCTTTTGGTAGCTACACTATATATGAATTGATATGAACGTTGAATACTGGTATGAACTGGGAATAACTGGAAGAAACTGAAATGAGACTGGAATGAATGTCTTTATCTGTTAATTACACAAACTTGTGCTGAACAGGTGCTGGTCTTTCCTTTATGGGCCAAATCCTCTTGTACCTTTCAGAATAAAGTCTGCAAACACTGTAGTTTGGTTAACAATGCTTTATTATGTGCAGTGGTGGTAGATGCCAACAATATCCATATACTGTCTCCAGTAACAGTACTGATAAACTGAAATAGTCTGTAGCTTCTGCACTCATATTCCTCATATTCCTTTCCTCCTGAATAGTATAATTCATATTCTGGAATGCTGGGTATTTGACCTGCCTTCTGCACTCATACTCAAGTGTCTGTACTGCACTGACTTCCTGCATATCAGTCCAAAACAAATTAACTTAACTAACTGAATCTGACATGTTTCCTAATAATCTATACACCTCTTTAACCTTGTTTCTCAAGTCTTGTACCATCCAGATAGGATGATCTATTTGTTGTCAGTGTACTGCACATTCTGTTCTTATCAGTATTTTTGACTGAAGATTATTTTCACTGATTGAAAGTGCATTTACTGAAACTGTATGCAAACTGTGAAAGCCTACTTTAATATGGTTGCATTTCTAGACTTATGCAGAGAGAATACTGTATTTTTGTCTAACAAGTGAAATCTGACCTTACACCCTAGATATAACCTACAACAGCTAGACGGTTGGATGCAACAGATAGACAAGCTGCCCCAAAGCCCTGAGGAGTTTTTCTCAAAATCTGTAAACAATGCACTCATTGAAGCCCAATAGACACTGCCCAGTCAGAAACCAGCACAAATCCATGCCCTTCTGCTCCTTTGCTCACCAGAAGCAAAGGAGAAGCATTAATCCCAAACTGGCGCCTATGAAGCAGGTGGCAAGTGGCCAACAGTAAGTCACTCTTCCTTCTGTGTTTCTCTCCAAAGTGCATTCCTCCTGAAGAGGCGTGAAGTTGTATATTCTTTAACTGCATTTCTGTTAAAATAATGAGTGGTGTTTTCTGCATTAATTATTACACTCAAGCAGACTGTAATCTGCGTCCTCAAACACTAATTGTAAACAAGGCAAGTCCAGATTATTACTAACTATGCACCTCTCTTGAATTTGCTTTAAGTGGGTAACTTCCTTGCACATCAGAATTCTAGTATCATATTTTGCAATCCTGTTGAGGCTATAATGTTTGGTTCAAATGAAAGGTAAGAGATTTGATCTAATGTTGACCTGGCACTACTTGATTTTATTTTCCTTCAAAAACTATTTTAAGTTAGACTCCAGTAGGCAGTGAGTAACTAATTCTGTGCCATGGTTTTACCTTCCTGCCATGAAAACTTTTTAAAAGTTCTACTTTTTAAATAATCAGCTATTTGAATAATTCAGGACATTAGGGTATTCAAGCATGAGTGTGTTTTCTACAAAATAATTGATTTTTCCTCTAAACCTACTGACTTTCAAGCTGCTTTATGAGAAATACTGTGCATGTTGGTTTATTAAATTACACTATTACAGTCGTCTGACCAAAAACTAATCTCAAGCAAAAGTATAAGAGCGTTTTCTTCCTTACAACCATCGTTGTGTAATTTTCTAACAGCAGACCTTAGGAACTCAATAAACTGAGATTATAAAGGAACCATCTCCTACTGTTCTTCAGAAAACATGCAATCTGCAGCTGTTTTAGGTAGGGGAACAATATGTATGGTCATGTTGTTGAAAGTCATGTTCTGTAACATATTATAACATGTATGATGAACTGCAGTAATATCAAAAGGTTTAATGGTAGCGTTACAGAAGTGGAAAGATGTTTAAATTACACAAGCACTTGCAGTGTATTTGTTATTACCTCACAAGTAAGTGGCCAAGGAGTTAGCATATTAAATTAAGAAGAGTGTAGGGCAAAACCACGGAGTTAGCATATTAAATTAAGAAGGGTTTAGGGAAAGGTGCCTCAAATGAAAACATGTAGAAGATCCTGCAAAAAACACTTATCAAAGTGTACTCTTTTGTTTAAGTATCATTACATATCCACATTTATTTGTCATTTCTTGTTTGTGGTGTCAAGATTACCAGGTTTCATTATTAGTGGTAGTGTTCTTCAGTTTTGCACTTTTATGGGATTCACCATTTGCAGTTTCATTATTTTGACATGCATTCTGTACATAGAGCATAAAACATACAGAAGTGCCTTAATTAATCTCTATACACAAAATCAAAATGTTACTCTTTTTGCCATGATTGTATACATGTTATTTTAAGTATTCCTTTCTTTTTCCTATCTTACCTTCTGTCTACATCTCTTACATTGATGTGATACATTCCTTCATCCTCTGATTGGAAGGATTACTGCAGGTTCAAGCCTGGCGTTAATGCAAATGTTCTTCTTTTCCAAGGAAATTAGCTTTTACCACTGCATGGGGGATGGGGCTAAGCTTCTTGATGGTTCTCCAGCTGTGAGCCTAATATAAACTTAGGATCTTCTGCCTTTTATATTCTAGTCTACATCTCTCGCTTAAAACACCTATTTTTAATGTTGCATAGATACCCTACATACCTTGCGAGATATACTTCAACTTTCTGTTTTTCCCTCTCCCTGTTAATCTTTCTTATGTCTTACTATTTTAAGTCTGATTTCCTTATGTTATCTGTTTAGCAGACTACCTGGATCACCTACTACCATTGCATAATTGTGGTAGCAGAAAAGGTTAGTTATCTGTGTAATCTGCCCCATATTTGTAACAGTTATCTTTTATTTGCTCCTTCTCTGGCCTTTTTATTCTTCACTGCCCTTCCCAGGCATGCTTGGAAGACTCTGTGATGCTACAGTTCTCTCTTCATACCATTTATTCACTGCTCTTTCAGTAAAAAAGTACTTGCAAATGGTTAGGTTGAACTCCATAACCAACTGCACATATAACATGACTAATTCCTTTATAGCAGTATAACTGTACTGAGATTATAACCACCAGTACCATATTTCAGTATAATTATACTGAGATTATAATCACCAGCACCATATATCAGTATAACTATACTGAGATTATAATCACCAGTACCATATATCAGTATAACTATAGTGAGATTATAATCACCAGTACCATATATCAGTATAACTATACTGAGATTATAATCACCAGTACCATATATCAGTATAACTATACTCAGGGGCGGCTCGTGCTATTGGTCTGCAGGACTGCAGCCCTCCCATCTATAAAACAAATAAATAAATAAAATGAAATCAAAACAAAAAAGAAAATAACTAAATGAAATAAAAGAATAACTAAAAAAAAGCTTTTCTCCCCGGGCTTCCGCTGAAAATGGACCTACATCCAGTCGGATACTCCCGGTCAACAAATATAAATAAATAAATAAACTAAAAAAAAAAATATGCGAGTCCCGGACATCGTGCATGCGCACTCACATGTTTCCCTGATACTCAGACTGCTGGTGAGACAGTCTGGAGCATGCCCACAGAATCCTGACTGCCTCACCAGCAGTCCAGATTGAAATATCAACATTTTTTACTTGAAATATCCAGAAGTCTATGCAGCTGAAACTGCATAGACTGGAAGGGGATCTGACTGCGACGTCTACAGGCAAGGAGGTGCTCTCACGGGATTCTGCTGCAGTTGACTTTAGAGATTGGCTGTTTACTTGGCGAGACTTCCCTGCAGGGACCGTTGATTTCATTTACTTGTGGATGTGTATTACTTTGCGGGATTCTGCTGCAGGGACCGTTGACTTCATTTATGGATTGTTCTGGCGAGACTTCATGTACAAGGAATTGAACAGGATCACTGGCAGGAACAACAAGGGTGTGTGTGTGTGTGTGTGTGTGTGTGTGTGTGTGTGTGTGTGTATTATTGCACATGTACAAACTTGTAATTAGTAACACATGCATTCCTGTGCAAATTCAAGCAAGCTGTGTAGCCTCTGAGATTTATTTTACATATGTGCCATTGCAGGGTACTTATACTTAAAGAACTATGGACTGCTCCTTTTGGCAGTTTAGTTATTATTCTATTATACAAATGTGTATATGTAATAGTAATTGGAATACATATGTAGCACTTAAAAATCTTTTGCAAACACACCATAGTTTATGAAAAAATTCAGGCTATAAATTAGAAATTTGCTCAGGTGAAGTATAAGATATATTTGTTTGCATCTGATTGCATATATTTCCACAACTTCTGACGAAAAATGCAGCCAATATAACCATTTGTAATATTCTTCTACTGTGGATTTACTGGTTCTTTTCAATCTGAGTAACTAATCAAAGTATCATTATAGAGTGCATTAAAAAAGAAGTGATAGATACCATTCTGGCAAGGAAAGACTGTGCATGTGTTTGTGTGTGTGTGTGTAGTGCATGCAGGTATGTGTGTTTAATTTATTTCTTCTAAAGCAAACTAAATATTTTCCCCAGAAAGCAATTGTGATTCTGATTTTGGTGTTTTGCACAAATAACTGATTAGCTCGCTGTTTGATGTCCTTGATCTGCCTGATTCAGTGTTAATATCAGCAATGTAAACTGTCACTAAATTATAACCAGCAGAAATAGACATTCTGTTATTGCCTTTATACTGCATTTGTTTCTGATATAAAAAGGAATGAACTTTTTCAGCACATTTTTTATGTTTGAAAAGAGACTCATATTTTGCTCTGTTCTGTTCCTCATAACATATGTGGTTTCTGAATACTTACATTTTGAGATATTTGATGATACAGTGGTAGCATTATTGACTCCCAGCTGCAAGATCTCAGGTTTGATCCTTGACTAGGGTGCCTTCTACATGGAATCTACAAGCCCTCCTGATGTTTGTGTGGGTTTGCTTTGATAGTGCAGTGGTAGCATTGTTGCCTCACAGCTAGAGATTGTCTGGTTTGATTCTTTGCTGGGGTGCCTTCTGTGTGGAGTCTGCATCTCCTCCCTGTGTTTCTGTGGGTTTGCTCTGGTGTCCTCCCATGTTACAAAGACATGTGTCTGAAGACAAAAGCGCTTAATAAACAGTACTGGTGCACCTGTGAGCTGTATTGCTTTTCCTTCTGTTCAATAGTTTGTGGAGTTTCGTCTGGTTACATGTGTCTGCAGTATTTCTCCCTCGGCCTATGCTGAAAATTATTTTTTGTTCCGTCAGACTTTATTGGTTAACAACTGTTAAATAAATAAAATTGACAGGTATTTGAATTTCAGACTTCATAGTCTTCAGAAAGTACATAGTAACACAAAACCTTTTATACTAGCAATTTTCTACGTTTATAAGATGAATATTTGAAATGTGTCCCTATTTTTGGGACTGTATTCTCCCATTATTGGCTTTGTCCAGGGTTTTTGTGCTAAGTTTGAGAGCTATAACAAGAACTGAATTCACTGACTATGCTTGAGGGCTGTATTCCCTCATTACTGGGTTTGTCCAGGTGTTTTGTGCTAAGAGATTGACAGCTATGGTGAGAACTGAATTCACTAAATGATAGCCATTTAAGTTTCAGTCCTCCTCTCTTTCACAAAGCAGCTGATTTGGTATAGTGGTATGTTGCTTTGACTGGTTTGCACAAGGACCTGGGTCCAAGACTGGGCAGTTAAATGTATGGTGGTAATATAGCATTTTATTCTACCAACTTTCCAAGATTATACAAGCAATGTTTAATGTGTCCCTGTTTTTTGTTCTTTTGTCCCCTCCCCCCAATACATTTTGGCTTTTTCCAGATTTCTTGTGCTGCGAAGTTGAGATACAGTTGAGTATTAAGTAGATTTTAAAAGGGGCTGAGAGTTGCAGGGGAAGAGAAGTTTAGTGCTGCTTATGCTGAGTCAGCTTGCATTGTTAATAGCACAGCAGGTTGTATACTTGCTTTCGATGCAGAAGGCTGTGGGCCCTACTCCCACAAGGGCTGGATGCTGCTGTATGGAGAATGTCCTCTTTGGTAAAGATACTAACTATGAACCTGTTATCAGATTGCCATCCATTTCCTATTGCAATATTACTAGCGTATCATTTTTTTATGTAATATAGGCAATTTATTCCTCAGGGGAAGTTGTTTGCTAGCAGCAACCTCTTCATTAGTTACAGATCTCTTTAATGTGGAATTATTTAGATGACTTCTGCAGAGATTGTGCATATTTACTGATACTGGTGTATTGTATAAGTCTGAGAAGACTTTTTTATGATGGAAATGTTCTCAATTGGGCAGTTTTGTCATTATTGGTGCATGTATTTGTTTCATTGTTTACTGGAAAAATGTTCAAAACAAATTTAAAACACCCTCTAACAACTGTACTGTATTATACAAGGAATATAATTTAATACAATCAGGAAGGTGTATCATACAACACATGTATGTTTTTGTGTGCAAGGGGCCTATCATTTGAAAACAGCCCAAAGTTAATCTTTATACTACCTAAATGCATTTTCTTTGAATGTGGATTTCACTGCTGTTTCAATGAATGTGAGTTTCAAGGGCTGAGTTTTAATGCTAAGTCTATTTTCATTGTGAGACTGCATTGCTTTGTTTAGTAGATGTTTTAGTGTTTGTGCTGTAAAATACAAAATACAACTTTCAAATAAAATCCAAATCATCGTAGAAGTAAAGCAGTATGCACATTGCAGTGTTTATGGTAAATGGGGCAAAATAGCCAAGTAATGGGACATTGGAATGGCTGCAGGTGGTGGCTCCATTCGATCATGATTTTGTGAGGGGGAAGGATGGCAAACTCAGACAGCCCTAGCTCAGCTGAACTATACCTCTCAACTGTCCAGATTTTCACAGAATGAATAGATTTTTGCTTCTTCTATTTGGTTTGTCCCTCATAAAATTTGTGGTTTTCTGGCAAATCATTTAGGAATTAAGTCACTAAATAATGACAGAGGTTGAGTTTCAGACTTCATAACCTTCAGGAAAATGCATGCTAAACAAGACCTGTTCTATCAACTAAGTTTATACAAAAGCAACTTTTAGTACTGTTTCTATGTTCCCCCAATATATTTGGCCTTGTCCAGATTTCCTGCGTTAACAGGTTGAAAGGTACGTAGAAATTGCTTTATAGAATTGGGCATATGCAAACCTTTCAACTGTTCCCGATTTTGGCTCAAAATATTGCTCTCCCTCTAATCCCTCTGCAAAATGTCAATTTTGGAAGAAAACATGGAGGGTTTACAATTAATAAATAACTGTAATAATCAGAGTTATAGATTACTTTTATTTCAGAAATGCATGTAGATTTGTTTATTTTGTCAGCTGCTCAAGCTAACAGTGCTAATATTAAAAAGTGTCCCTTCTTTGACAGGTTCCCAGCTGTATTGTGTGGCTATTTTATATTTTTCATCACATTTTTGGTCCATTTTTCATTAAATTGTAGTTTTCTGGCAAATTAGTGGCAAAGACTGAAGTAAGAAAATAATGACAGACATTTTAGTTTCAGATTTCATACCCTTCAGAAAATTTATACTAATGCAAGACCTACTATTCTATTAGAAAGTTTATAAGAACAATATTTAAATATTGTCCTTAATTTTGGGCCTGACTTTGTCCAGATTCCTTGCTCTGAGGTTGAGAGGTATGACAAATGTGTCAGGGCCATTGCAGTCAGCCAGAGACATTTCAAGTTGTGACATACTTGTTGCACCCAACTCCCCCATGTAGTGACTCTGGATGTGTCCAAGCAAGGCAAGGAGCAGTTATGCAGTGTAAGTGTGCACAGTAACCCCCCCATCCAATGTAGACACAAGTACTACAGTGGCTTTTCATCTGTCTTGCTTGATTTTGCAGAATGTTCTGGTTTTCTGTCATATTTATATACTGCTGGTTATGCTTCATATTATTCAGAAAGTGCCTGTTGCTCTATGTTTAAGTAGCAATGATTTCATGACCATCGGGTAAGCTTGTCTGAGACTGTAAGATGCAAGCAAGCTTACTGTTAAAGAATTACCAACATTGAAAGCCTTTTTGTTGTTACTTTGCAGAGAATACTTACATAACTAGATAATGTATAAGCCTTGGGTATTGAAATGCATATGACAGTATTTGTAATAAAGGACAGGATTACAGTAATTTAAGAAGCTCATTACCTTTGTTGGAGCCTTGCCATCATCTTTGCAGGCTTTACCCATAAACTAAACAGAATGCCAATCTATCAAGGGTGGTCCATAACCTGTGCAGTAATCCTTTAAGTAAGTTATCTTGAGCTTGTCTCTCGTCTGCTGTTCATTTTTTATTTTGATGATGTTTTCCCAATGAAACAAGTAGATAGTTGTCAGGCAGCAGGTATTTTTTGGATAAAAAACATTTTTACAAGTGGGGGGGGGTATCATTGCTACTTTCAGCATGTTACTTGGTACTTTTTATAAAGCTGAATATAAATTATAATTAGAACTGCAGTGCAAGAAGAAGTGGTTTGAGATTTGTGCTGTTTGTTTGTCTTGTACTTGATTTTGACTGGCAATTCAGTAGTGTATTCAAAAAGTAATTTATTTTTTCATGCCTCACAACCTTTTTGTTTCCATCTAGATATTAAATAAGCTGTCATGCAGCCAATGCATTGAAATATTTTTTTCTTCTACACTTCATTTTGTCTTGATTGGACTCTCATAATGATGGTTTGGCACCCAGGGCAACGTATTTGATTAAAGTTCCAGTTTTGTGGTTTTTGAGCATAGCTCCTCCCCTTTCTAGTTGGCCGCACCCTTTCCCATTGGCCCCACCCATTCAGCTGTCTCCTGCAGCCCCCCTTCAATTTGAAGTCACCAGCCGCCACTGACTATACTGAGATTATAATCACCAGTGCCATATATCAGTATAACTATACTGAGATTATAATTACCAGTACCATAAAGATTGCAATGAGCATATCTAAATAGATGACTCTTATATAAATATTGATAGTGGGCATATAACATATGCAAGATGTTACACAAGTTGAGAAGTTTGTTATTTCCACATATGAGTAATTAAATGTTAACTAATGTCCATAACTGAGCATGCAGTATGCAGGTGACTGTATAGGTGTGCCTTCTGTGATTGATCATTGTTAAATCCATAGTGATCTTCAATACCTTTTGCCTGCTGTCTGCCTAAATGATGTATTCTCTATCTCTGTAAAGAATAAGGTGAGTTATTGGAAATGGATGGAATGTCATTTTTCATTTCTATAAACTTTGTGATTGGCCAAGGTCATGTCTGAAAAGGATCTATGCTGGGTCAGACAACTAATGCAGATCACATACAAGCAAGCAAGCAATAGATTTTAAAAAATAAATACAAACATGAAACTCATGAAACCTAGACAGGCTGTTCTCGGACTATCAAATGCTTTATTTGCACAAGTCTATTTGTTGCACGTTAATTAGAAGTAATCTGATTTCTCTCAAATGCACTTTTGTCACTGCACAATCCTGTTTTCATAATGTTAGTCTGAATAATTTACATCCCTTTACTATCAGTGCATTTCAAAGAAATGTGAAACATTACTGTCAAGTCCAGCTTCAAATTTCTTTTTTTCCTCATGTTTTTCGAAAAGTTTACAATTATACTTCAGCTAAGCCTAAATTATGAATCACGTCATTTTACAGTGAATGAGTTTTACAGAGAGCGTATTCCACAAGGAACTCAGTTGTAATTGTTTTTGTTCAAAAGCAATGATAATGTCAAACGTGGTTATTGCATTCACCCAACCTTTTCTTGATATTCCCATTTCAATTACATAGGAGTATGTTTATTTTATTTATATAAACTCCATTATATTTATAGGTTCATAGGTAAGTCCTAAGCTAACTGACCTTGTGGGCCATTTTAAGCCTGCCCAATTTCCCTTTTTGTGCTTGAAATAACCTATCTTATTTGTTTATAGATTGGCCTTACCCATCGCATGGTTGACAATTATACATTATCCTTAATGAGGAATAAATGGGATCATACCATAGATAATTTGAGGAGACCATGCATGGGATAAAGCATTTAAGAAAGCTAATATCCATTAGCAATACAGGAAACAAATTTTCTGTTTCCCATCCATAGATCTAAATTTAGCTTAAAAATGGACATGGATGAACTCTGTTTTATGTGACAGGGGGTCTGTTCCATAGCAGCTGTATTCTCTGCTAAATACACCTGTCCCATCAGACTATTGTGTCAGTGTTGCAGAAGAGATTTACATTCTTTTGATTTACTGATGTGCAGTAAATCCATCAGTAATGGGTCGGGAGGATGCCTTGCATGCCAAACACAGGTCACCACTTAATCTGTAAAATACCAAGTATAATGACAGGGCTTTGAGTTGGTGCATGTAGGACATGTTGTTTAGGCCTTGTATCTTGTTAGCAAAATATTTCTGTGGGCATTCCAGTTGTTGCATGTGTCATTATATTTAATGATTGGCCTAATGAGGACTGAGTAAAGACATCCCTAGTTCTAGACACAATCCTTTTGTTTATAAGCTGTGCAGTACAGAAGTATAATAACCTTGTATAAATAACCTGCATGTTATATTAGTTTTATTTGTTATCGACATCTAAGTATCATTTGATTTCTCTTAAGAAGTTTGTCAAACAGATTTGTGGTGAATGGGATTAAAATTAAGCCAGCGTCAAATGTAAAATGACCGGCATTTCAGAGCATACAAAATCTGATCAAATCATTATTTTTCCATGTAGGTTTGCAAGCCAAAGCCTGTTAGAAGAGAGCCGTATAAAGGGGATGTGGTAACAGTGATTCCAGCCAAGATTACAGCAATCCTTTAAATCACTGAGTCGTCATTTCCTTTTTTTGGGTAACATTACTATGGAGATCATTATTTTGTTATCATTTCAGCAATGCAGTTTAAATGCATTAGTCACATTATACATGTGATGTTCAGGATCCCTCATTCTTGCATGCTCTTCTTGTTAACAGTACCTTATTTTATGTACATATGTAACAGAACAATAATTAACAGTTTTGAAGATGTAAATTCTCTACTTGTCAACAAAATGCAAACCTCATGAATAGCAACTTGAGTTACATCTCATTGATTTTACAAGTCACTGACGCTATTTACCATTGTGTAAATGGGACAGCAGCAGTATTGTTGTTCTGTAAGCATAGACATCTTCAACAGGTATTACTTTAGTACATAAAGAACTCCACAAGGAAGGTGCAGAGCAGTTTTCCTCTTTGCAAAAAGCACTGATTTCTTATTAGTTGATTGCTTGTGATTGATTCATTGAGAAGTTGTGGTGAGGCTTTGTAGGGGGCTGTCACAGGTGAAGAAATAAAGGAATGTGGTTAAGACTGAAAAAATTGCATTTTGTACTTATGATTAAAAAAAAAACATCCATGTGGAAGGCAAAGCCACACATGGAATAAAAAACTTAAAACTTGAAATTAACCACAGTAGCAAGAAGCTGCCAGAATGCCAAATAAATCATATAAAAATTTAAATGTTTATTTAATTCAAACTGCTAGTGCTTCCCTTTGTGCAGAATACAAGTCCTTCTTCAGGCATTAAGAATCAAATGTAGTAACAATCAATTTAAACAAAAGCTTAAGTCACATAATCATTGCACTTTGAATGAAAACCCTAACTAAAATCTGATATCTAAAGTTTATTTCTAGTTACATTTATGATGTAGCAAAAAAAAAAAAAAAAAAAAAAAAAGAAAAGAAAAATCACAAGATATAAATTTGAGAAAGAATAACAAAAAAATGGAATCAGTGGACTACTGCAATCAAAACGAGATTGTTGTTAGTGATGTCAGTGGCCCATGTCATGTTATACTACCAGTTCACGTGACTTAAGAGCATGAAGGTAAAAGTAAGAATTAATTGCTGGTGGCCAGCATTCTCTAACTTCTTTCAGAGGTGTAGGTGGTGCTTAATTGTTTCCAGTAAATGCTGAGCATGTAATAAGTTAGGCATTCTTAGCATGGTCTTTGTGGCTGATATCACAGGGAAAAATACAGAAGCTATACTTCATACTGCGGTAACCAAGGCCAATAGAAATCAGTCTGAGATGCTGGCAAGACAAAGGCCCTCCCAAGGCCCAAATCTATGTTCTCTGTTTCTTTCAGTTTAGAACACACCACCTGTATACTTGTGAAGCTACTGTAATCCTCTGTGACAGAGAAGAAAGGTTATGGATTTTTAATACACAAAGGGGTAGTAACAGGAAAAAACTTTGCATAAAAGTTACCTTTTAGTTTACAGTTTACAGTAAATAGATATATCTGATTTTCTCAGTTTCAGTTTTTCTAAAATTGTGTTGTTACACTTTTATCAGTGTGCACAAATCACTTACCTTTGTTTGTCATCAACAGCACTTAATTAAAATTATTTCCTTTTCAGTTTTAGTGCTAATTTCCCTAAAAGGCAACGCATAAGCTTTAATCTGATGCTTTTCTTTTAATTTTGAACTCATACTTATTTTATAACAACAGATATTTTCTGGATGGGAATGCAAGTTGTTAAAATTAAGGTATAGGCACTTTGAAGTAAATAAATGAAAATATTGTAGTGCAAAGGGCTTAGGTATGACGTTTAGCTATATAGACAGAAATGTTAAGGCAGTCTGCTCAGCATAGCTAAATATTATTGGGTAGTTTACATTGCTTCACTCAATGAAATTATGTGCACAGATGTGAAGGTTTCTGATTTCAGTCCATGTGTGGTAAGTCATGTCCAAAACATCACAGTGAAACATCTCATGCCAAACATGCCTTGCAAGCAAAATCCAATGTCTATTTTACTTGTCTAGTTTTATGAAACAAACAGTTGTGAGATTCATGCACAGACAGAGTAGGCGATGGCTTGTTGAGAGACAAATCCAATGCTGTAAATTGAAATTATCAATCTACTAAGAAGAAACAAATGAAGAAAGATCATTATTTGTGCATATTAAAGTAATATTTACTTTGTTTAAAACTGCTCTCCTCTCATGACATCTCATTTTTAACATGTGGGGAAGTTAGAGCAGAGAATCCCTACCACACACAGACACGCTACAGTGTAATGCAGTGTTAGTGCAGGATCCTGCAGATTACTAGACTAATGACCCCCAGGGGACCTTTTTAAGACTAGCTATACTTCCCAAGTGGTGCATCAAACCATGTACCTTGTGTCTGTGATGTAAATACTTTAACCATTATGCCAATCCCAAACACTGGGCTTTTCTCGGATTTGAACATGGAGCCCTTTGCACTCTAAGTGAGAATCATACCCCCTAGACCAACACACCTCTTGCTAATCTTAAGCATGGAGTACAACAGTGAAAATGTGTTGCCTTGGCTGATTCTCTTATAAAACAGAATTAGCTCTGGAATTGGAAATGATTGGCTAAGGGCAGACTAGTAACCCAAGCTGATTTAGCATTGATAAAGTCATAGATAGATATGTATACACCAAGTGGTCTGTGTGTGTGTGTGTGTGTCTGTGTGTGTGTGTGTGTGTGTGTGTGTGTGTGTGTGTGTGTGTGTGTGTGTGTGTGTGTGTGTGTGTGTGTGTGTGTGTGTGTGTGTGTGTGTGTGTGTGCACACGCATGTGCATGTGTGCGTGTGCACAGTAATTTAGAAGAATTTGTAAAACAAAGACTTGACATAAAAAATGTGAGAATGACTGATAAAATTATTAAAAATAGTAAACATAAAAGTGAAACTGCAGTTAACTAAATGGCATCTGCACAGAATTTTTTGAAGCAGTGTTGAATTATTTCCAGTGAGTACAATACATGCTAAATGCAGTCGCAGTGCATTCAGTCTGAATGACGTGCAAGCTGTGAATGAGGACAAGATGCTTGTACAACAACAAAGAGTATAATTTATTTCAGATATTCCCTTTACAAGTTCATCTTAATAAGCCAAATATCATGGGAAAAGATGCTTATGGTACAGTGTGCATAAAAATGAAAATTCATGCAAACCAGATGAAAAATGGATGGTTTTCTGCTGGACTGCAGAGCAATAGCTGGTCCATCTGACACCCAATGCAGCCCTCTGATCTGTTACCGATCAACACTAAGTTGAGGAAAAAAAGAAAATGGAGGCATGCCAGGACCCTGTCATGCCTTCTTGTTTACATGAGAAGTGGGGAAAAAATGTATTTAGCAATCGCACCCACTAACACCTTGCACCATAGGTGGCTGCCCCCTTTGCCACAGTCTAGCAATGCTTCTGCTGGACTGAATTCTAGCAGTCTAATGATGTTGTAGACCTATAGAGGAAAGTGGCACTGATCAATAAGAAAGTGTTAAAGGAGTTCAGAAAAGGTGCAGTGGTGCTTACCTCAAACATTTGAGCAACTCTAATGCTAATGCAGTAGGGGCAAGCAAATAAAGCCAGACAGTGTGGCCACTAAATAGAAATAGTATTAGGCCTACCCACCCATGGAAGGTTTATTATTTCCTCATCTACTCTGAAGGGTATTTGTTAAACTGATTTGTAATTATTTTATTATTAGCATATATGATATGTATACATATTTTATATATATATATATATATATATATATATATATATATATATATATATATATATACACATACATATGGATCTACTTCTAATTCCTGAATGCCCACTTCATCAGATGATGAAACATCAAGACAAAGTTGCCGAAAAGTTAATTTTATGAACACCCAGATCACCGTAATGTAACTCCAGAAAATATCCACTTGGCCACAAACACTTTAAAACAAAACTGAAGCAAATCAAACCCACCCAAGTGGGGGGTTTACACCCCCACACCCCCCATGTGCGGGTATAGCCCCAACCCCCCAACTAACTATAACAACTCCGAGATCTCGCTTTACTGGAGAAAAGGGCAAAGTTCACCATGGTGTCCAAGTGGTTAGTTTCCCAGAGTTACATTATAGTGATCCGGGTGTTCAATTAACTTACATATAGGTTCATAGGTTGGTACTAGGCTATCAGCCCTAGGGCCTATACAAGCCTAGCCATAACAATTCCCTGGCTATTTCTTCCCACACTGTTTACTTCCCTGGACCCCTGTCTAGCAGGGCAACTGACATGATCCCCGGGGTGAATTTCCTTTCTCCCATCCAATCGTCAAGGTTCCTTTTGAAGAGGACCAAAGAGGCACTCTGCTTGACATGTATGGGCAATCTATTCCAGAGTCTGGGGAGTCTCTGGGTCAGGAACCTATCCCTCCAGCATGTTTTGTTTATTGTGATGACAAGGTTTAGATCCCTGGAGCATGTGGCTCTGAGGGATTGGGATTTCTTTAAGTGTAGCATGTCCAACAGCTCTGGGTTTGATATGGCCTTGTATGTTAAGCAAAGATCGCCTCTGAGTAGATGATATGCGACAGAGTATAGTTGGAGTTTTTTATGGCGGTCAGCATAGGGCATCTGCTTTAGGCCTGTGATTCTTTTAGTGAGGTATTTCTGTGGCCTTTCCAGTTGTTGCAGATGTCTTGAGAGGTACATAACAAACGGGGCATTGTATTCTATAATGGGTCTAATCAGGGATGAGTACAGTGGGACAATGACCTCCTTTTTTCTGGATGAAAAGCCCTTAGTGATGAGGTGTGCCACATAGAAGGATTTCCTGACTATTGTGGCGATATGGTTATCGAAGGTGAGACCACTGTCCACCTGTATCCCTAAGTCTCTTATCAAACTTTTGGTGTTTAGTGTACTGCCACCGATATGGTAATTCACGGATACATGTTTTTTCCCAAAGGGGATAACTATACATTTCTTGGCACTGAGCTTGAGCCCATGGCTCTGGCACCAAGCATCTGTTTCTGTAAGGCCCTTTTGTAGAGTATCCACATAATTTGGGGATTCAATAATGGTTCCCAGTTTGCAGTCACCTGCAAACTTTGTTATCCAGAGTCCCTTAGTGTTGGCCTGTACTTCAGAGAAGTAGATGCCAAACAAGAGCGGTCCCAGGACTGAACTCTGAGGTACTCCACTTGTCACTTGTCTGGAGCTGGATTTGGAGTCGGCTACTTTTACAGTGTGGGTTCTATCAGTAAGCCAGTTAGCAACCCATTGGGTGACGTAGGGATTAATGCCCAGCTTAGTAAGTTTATCTATGATTCCAGAGTGGGGGATGGTGTCAAAGGCCTTGGCAAGGTATATATATATATATATATATATATATATATATATATATATATATATATATATGTATACTTCAAATAATTTAAATAGCATAATATCAGCAGTCAAAATATCTAAACTCCAAAATATCTAAACACAAAATATTGACAAAATGTAATTCGATATTCTCAGATTTTTCAATGGTTTTCTGTATGATTAGATTTCATCATATTTTTCAATGGTTTTGCAGGGGGCAAGCCCCCATGAATTCCCCATGTGGACTTCTGCAACCCTCACACCCTTGTTAATTATATATACCAACTATGCCACTGTTCCCAACCTCCCTTAATACATCTACCATACAAACTCCTGTCCTTCTCTTCTCGCTTACTTGTCCCTCTCAAAATTCTTCTCTATCCTTGTTAACTTACCCCCTAAATTAAATGACTTACCCTTTCTTTCACCAATCCATGCTCTTCACTTTCTTTACCATCCCTTAATCTGCAATTGTCCTTCTAATATACTGCTATAGTGCAGCCCAGAAACTTCCTATAAGTTGTCTAACTTACCTCGTGACTTGTTATACATTTATATCACAAATTTGTAACATAGAACTCTTGTCTGATTGATTTACTTCTTTCTAACTTTATGTACTACTGCATATTAGACTATATCTTTATATTATTATTATGTACTACTGCATGTAATCTTAAACTGCATTGGATTTGTAAATTGTTTATATCACCTAGAGCTGCTGGCTATTAGACTATAATAAAACACAGCCAGACCACAGGGATCAAGCACAACTAAACAAAAAAATAAAATATAAAACGGACAACCAAGGTCAATTGCTCCACTTTAGGCTGCATGATAGAATTTCAGAACATTTGAGAAGTATCAAAGGTAGAGATGAGCACAATGCACTTTATGTACACAGTCAACATTGTATGAATTTCAAAAAGTTTTTATTCTTTGTTGCGGATAGAGTATATATTAGTGAAAGAGGGGGAGACATTAATCTTGAAGTAGAAACTATGGAACTACAATGGCAGCTTAGGTTAAATGCCTTGACTTCACCAGGGTTAAATGATAGCATTACCCGGATGCCCATTTTAAAACTTAGGGTTAACATGATCTAGCACAGTTTGTGCTTTATACACACATATTACTTTGTTGACCATATAAGTTTATATATTTACATTTATATAATGGTTTTAAAGTTTTTTAATGTTTATTATAATGTTTTGTTGCATTTTCACCCATATAGTAATTGATAGTGTGAGTTGACAATGTACTGCGGTGGTGGTGCTGCGGTAGCGTTGTCGCCTCACAGTAAGACGTTGTCCCGTTCAATTCTCAGTTAGAGTGTCTTCTGTGTGGAGACATGCGTGAATGGGCATACCTTCATTGAAGGTTGTGCGTCAGAGCTGGCAACTCAGCACGTAAAAATCTACTGCCAATCATTAGCGGACCGGAGTTCCGCTGTGGCGACCCCTAACTGGGAAAAGCTGAAAGACACAACAACAACAACAAGTGTGAGTTGATAATGTTTTAACTATTGTATAGAATTTGTAACAATTGATGGACAGGCTTTATGAACTGTTTCTTTAAATGTGAAATGACAGTTGTATGAGGTCACAAACACATTACTTGTGATTGGTTCTTAAGATGACTAAGTATTTATTTAGAAACTTATTTGATGTTTAACCAAATGACTCTGATGAAGCTGAACTTGGCATCTGGTGAAAGTGCTTAGTTCGTTTGTTTTTTGTGTGTCTGAATAAAGTGGAGCAATTGACCTTGGTGGTCCGTTTTATTTATTTATTTATTTATTTTTGTTTAGTTTTGGCTATTAGACTATATCTTTATATTATTATGTACTACTGCATGTAATCTTAAACTGCATTGGAATTGTATATATACATTTTATATATGAATATATACTCACACGCACACGCACATACATCCACAAAGAAACTTACACACAGGTGCAGGGTGACATACAGAAAGCAAACAGAAACATGCACATAAGCTAAAATAATGTAGTGCTTCGAGTCCCGGCTTTACATGCAGGTGTTCACAGTTCGAGTACAAAGACAGGCGACTTATTTTTCACCTACTTAGAGGCAGTCTTTGCTTGACTTACAAAGCCATGTCTGACCCAGCTCTGTTAGAAATGCTACATCTAAAGCAATCCCAATCCCTTCATGCCACATGCTCCAGAGACCTCTATCTCGTTACCACAATCAACAGAACATGCTGGAGGGACAGGTTCATAACCCAGAGACTGCCCATGCTATGGAATAGACTTCCCATACATGTCAGTCAGAGCACTTCACTAGCCCTCCTCAAAATCTTGATGAGTGGATGGGAAATAGAAAATTCATCCCGGGATCACTCCAGTTGCTCTGCTTGACAGAGGCACTGGGAACTAAGGTCGGGTGGCACGATGCCAGGGTAAACCTATGGGCTAGGCTTGTAAAGTTTCCGGGGCTATTAGCCTAGTACACACCTATGAACCTATGAACACATATACACACACACACACACACACACACACACACACACACACACACACACACATATGCACACACAAAATGCAGCTTTTTAAGAACCAGAGATAGTGAGGGGAAAGTATAACTGCTGTGGTAGTTGCTTTTGTTACTTGAGTTTTTTTTTTTATATTTTTGTCTTTTTTTCTTTCTGTTTGTGCTTCATGGTGGCTTAATCTCCTGATGTGATGCCACAGACTTGCTCCTGGGCTCTTCTTGTACATTAATGTCTAATAGGCTATTGTCTTTATGTTCTGCCCATTTTCTGAGGACAGATAACAGTCTGCCTGATCTGAATAGTCAAACTTTATCAGCATATCCTTTACTGTCTGGCTAATTCTCTTTGCTTGAACATTTGCTTATGGGTATCATGGTTTGAAGGTTATATGTGTGAAGACCTAAGATTTGGCAAAATATTTAAATTCATGATTCAGACTTTTGAAACAGTCAGACAATGATTGGTCTCATGTTCATGTCTTTAAATATCGACTTCAAAACCATTATCAACGCTGCATCCCGTAACTGAGAAATCTCAGGATACTTGGAGCACCAATTGACACATAGCAAATAAATTAAGACTGCTGTAGAGAAACAGATCAATGTCCAACTTTAACCATGGTAATGAAGACATTTTATGCTGAATTAACTCTTACTTTTGGTTGTGGTTCCTAAACATGCCTCACATTTCACAGCTGATTGCATACTTTGACAGAGACATTTGGCCAGAACATGATGTTGTCCTTTTCTCTGTTTTTTTTTTTTTTTTGTGTGATGCCAATATATGATTCATATGGCTTCTTCAGGACATATCTCTCAAACTCTTAGAGCAAGTAAGACAGAAGTAAAAGTGGGACAAAGGCCCAAAAATAGAGAACATTTTTAAATATTGCTCTTACAAACTTAGAAAGTTGATAGAATAACAAGGTTTGCTTTAGCATTAATGTTCTGAAGGGTTTGAAGTCTAAAACTCAAATGTCTGCCATTATTTTCTAACTTCAGTCTTTAATGATTTGCCACTAATTTGCCAGAAAACCACAATTTTATAAAAAAATGGTCCAAAAATGTGAGGCAAAAATCTGGACATTCTGCAAAAATCTGTCAGTTGAGAGGTATGCTTCAGGAGTTGACTACTTTGTCATCTTTGCACATCAGTCCATGTATATATAATTTATCTCTGCATGGAAAGTCATTGCTTTTGGCAACTTTCAGCTCTTGTCTGTTCTCGGTGGTCAAAAGGAATTATGACACAATCTATAATAATTAAAGATATATATATATATATATATATATATATATATATATATATATATATACATATATATATATATATATATATATACATGTATATATAGATATATATATATATATATAAATATATATATATATATATATATATATAGATAGATAGATATAGATAGATATATATATATATATTTGTAAATATCCTGTTTAAATTAATTTAGGCATCCTCTGCTGAGAGTATCTGCAAATGTTTATAAGTTTTCTTAGCTTATACTATACTTTCACGCTATATTTGTTACAGTGATAGTAACATTCTTTGCAGGGGTGCAGGTCACCATCAACCCCCATTTGTCCCATTTTTATATGTGGTTGGGCTGTCACATTAATATTAATTAATGTGACCAAATTAAATAGAACTAATATTTATACTGCTGTTTGGCTTGCCATGACACATGCTTTGTCTAAAAATTTCTTTAAAGATATTTTGAATTGGTTTGTTCTCAGATTTCACTGTGATAATGTGTCTGCATATATAGTCACTGGACTTTTGATGTCCTAAAATAATTGCTAGCAGTTCTTTCTCAATTTATGCATAACATGTATGTGCATCATTTATTGCTGTTGGTGTACAGGCAAGACAACTGCTCCTAATCCTTGTTGAACTATATACATATATATTTTTATACACACACACAAACACACACAAACCCATTCTCACACACACACACACACACACACACACACACACACACACACACACGTATATATTGGACGGCACATTGGTGCAGTGGTTTGTGTTGTCACCTCACAACAAGAGGTTCTCTGGTTTGATTCTTGGCTGGTGTTCCTTCTGTGTGGAGTCTGCATATCCTCCCTGTGTTTGTGTGGGTTTCCTTTGGGTGTTCCAGTTTTCTGTTACTTCACAAAGACATGCATCTGGTGCATTTCTCCCTGGACCTCCACTGAAAATTGGCTCATTCCAAGTGGGACTTTTCTGGTAAAGAAATGCAAAATAATTATATATTATATATTCTTTAAATAAATATATATTATATATGTTTATAGCACTGGTAATGTGGTTACTAATCCTTTTAGCCACTCAAAACTCTTTTCTTAATTTGCTCATCAACACCATACTGGATCATGGAGTAGCAACTTTATTAATGACACTTTGACATCTAACAAGTATGAGATAAACTTTGACAGATACTGTACCATTCTTAAGAATCATATCAGAGATGAGTTGTCATTTGGTTTCTACATATTCATTATTAAGGCATATTTGCTATTACAAGATCCTTATCAACATCTGGATTGGAATGCTTCCCAATCAACACATGTTGCATATACTTTAAAGAAGGGGCACATATTTGTCATTTGGCTTTGGGGGTATTTCAAATTATGTGGTCTCAGTGTGTCCAGCAAATTGATTAGTTGTTTGTGATATTCCTGCATCATAGCACCCTGGACTAGAATGCCATTGATAATATTGACTACTCCATCTAGCCTTTGAACCATTAGGTAGGAACTATTTTACATAAAAAATATAAAAAAATATATTCTGTAACAAATCAAATATAAAACAGACAGTTTATTATCTAAACAGAATAATATACGCTATAGTGGGCATTACTGTGAAATAACGGGCATTCCAGAGGTGTGAAGGCCTGCCAACTACAGAAATCTGTTATTTTCCTGTAACAGTCACATTGTTAGACATTATTGGTTGCTTAATCAAGTACAAAACAATGTCTCTGCAATCAATATAACTTTCACTAATAGAGCTTTAATGGTTATTAAATTCAGATTGAAATTTCCCTATTCATTATAATCACTGGTTCAAGAAAGTAGAGAGCCAGCATTAGAGCTCTTACAGAGCAGACATTTGAAACAGAAGATATTTACAATAAAACTGCAAAGAATGTATCTGCTTTTGATGGTCTAGTACATAAAACGTCAGTTCAAGACACAGTTATTGCTCACTCTAAATCAATCGTGATCATGCATTCTTGAAGGTGATCATATACAGCTACACAGGAAAAATTAATGTCATTTCTGGAAATTACCAAGTTTGCTGTCACATAAGAAAACAGTCAGGGTAAATCATGTCTCATCAGGAGATGTGGTGAAGTTCTGTCAAGAATACTGTGTCAGGTGTTGCTTCATAATAGGCCATAGGCTTAACGGGAGTAAACCAATTAAAATGCATGATTAACAATTGGAAGTGGTTACATGGTGGGTCATGTTTAAGGTCACTAGCCTCATCTTTTTTGGAGAAGGTTCCCCTGCACCCCAGTGTCAGGAGTGTGCAGTTAGAACTTGTCTGATTGAAGACTACAGGAACAGGTCTCAGTTTTGAGATTTTTTTACTGGTTAATTGGGTAATTTGTTTAAAAGCCTTTTCTGATTGCTTGTAGTCATCTAAAGCTGTTTTATGTGCATTTTTACTGTTTGTAGTCATTTAAAGCTGTTTTAAGTGTATTTTTTACTGTTTTTGCCTTATCTTTTCAAATAATTTTTTTCCTTGTTTCCCACCTTTCTAAGCTTGTATAGTCAAGTTTTCAGGTTAGTGCTGAATTCAGGGCTGTGTTACAAGTTTCTGAGTTGCTCATACCTTACTTGGATATAGGGAGGTTTCTCTGTTCACCTGTGAGAGAGGGAGCTTTGAGCAGCCATCTGTCCCTGGAGGAGTGGTTCCAGCCCAGAAGTTAGTAGTTTATAGGCCATTTTGGGCTAATCTCTATCTCTTTCATTTCCCTGCTGTAAAAACCATGTTTGCACGGTTTTGCACTTCCAGGCAAGGTTAGCTAGGGCTAAATTATTCCCGGCTCCACCAAGTCTCCTCTTCAGTTTTTCCCTTGAAAGTAGTCTAACTCTCAACCTAAGCACTTAAAAAGCATCCTACAGTCCAGCACTTGCTCAGACCTAATAGCAAGCACTAATATACCCCAACACTTGATTGCCCAGCAGGGCAAGGCTCATTATTCACCCCCACCAACCAAGCGACTAAGCAGCTCACCCTACTATTCAGGTGTGACCAAAGGGCAATTTCAGGTATACTCTCCAGTCCAGCTGGTGAACCTGGGTATCCTGAGGCATTTTTGCTTGTTTTATCGAAGTTTGCACTGTTTTTACTGTCTTTATAAGCTAAAACTGTTTACTGCACTTGCTAATTTAAGTTTTGCCTAAAAGTTAAATTACAGGCTAATACACTCAAGTGTACTAGCTTTTGATAGCAATTAATCGAAAATTATAGCATTTATTGTGTTTTCTGCCTTTCTGTAAAAAAATCTTGAAAATAAAACAAAAAAATATCTTTGCTTTTCCATACTTTCCTAACTAGTGTTCCAGAGACCAGATTTTGCTGATCCCTGGGCTTTGTCTTGGTTCCTGTGTTTCTCCATTTTCCTTGTTTGGTCAGGGGGAAGTTTCTTTACTCACCAGTGAGAGTGGGGAGTACTGAGCTGCCTGTTTGTCCTTAGAGGAGTGGTTTAAGGCAGTAACTTGTAGTTTATTGGCCATTTTGGGTCATTTCCTGTCTTTTCCAGCCCCCTGCTATAAAGCATGCTTTAGCACGTTTTAGCGTGATTTAGCGCGGAGCTGCCACCGTTGCACACTAGGGCAGTGACGGTTAATCAGGTTTAAACTATTCGGGCTACCTAAAGTCCACTCTTCAAATTTTCCCTTAAAACTACCTTCCTCGAACTATACTACTGTTCTAATTAGTGTATCCTATAACTAAAAATTATCTCTACTTGACTCCAAAGTAGACTATTCTCTATCTGTATAGCCCAGCACTTGCTCCTACAGTACTTATCACCTTGATACAGCACTCTTGTTATAGATAGTACCCCAAAAAGGCAAACCCCAATTCTCGGTCACCCACATCCCCCGGAACCTTTTTTAAGTTTTTTTTTGTCTATTCCTTCTAGCATGTCGAGGGATCAGTTGCTAATGCCCTCTCCTGCTCAGCTGGTGAACCTGGGAATATTGAGGCAATGTTACAATTGCCTCATGTACACAGACAACCCTCTCCTCCTCCCACAAAACACAAATACATGCGGGAGATGCAACTATACGGCCAAACTGGAGGCTGAGCTCTCTCAACATAGGACTGGCAAGACCAGACAGGAGGAGAAGGTAACCACACACACTATAGACCCAGTCTCACATAATACCATCACAACCTCAAATCATACACATAAACACACAAAGACATACTCGAGGCTCTGATCAAAAATCTACCAAAACAGCAGAGGCCACCAAAGCAGACACCCAAACAACTACCACCTCAGAACACAACACCTGCAACACATAGACCACACAGTCAGAGTGTCAAGCAGTCACAGCCCTTAAGGCCAAATGCAATGCCAGACACACTAGTCATTGGTGACTCCATAGTCAGACACACTGACGTCCTGCTCACCAGACTGAGTAAGGAGAAGGTCACAGTAAGCTGCCTGTCAGGCGCTAGAATCCGCCACATAACGCAAGCACTCAGGTCTCTCAACAGCAGGTACAAGTACGACTCAATCATTGTCCACGCTGGTGTAAACGACCTGAGACTTACCTCCTTGGATTACATGAAAAGAGACATTGAGGAGCTCTCTGATTATGTAGCCCAAGCAGGTATGACCCTGACCTTGAGCAGTATCCTACCTTCACCAAGAATGATGCCACAATACAGAGATAAGATGATCAGCTTTAACAATTGGCTTAAACTCTGGTGTCATTCAAAGGGGATCCAATGTCTGTCTGCCTGGGATGACATGCTGGACAAGCCATGCTGCTTCGCAAGGGACGGCTTGCACCTGTCATCCCTGGGATTCCGGATTTTGGCAAAGGCTCTTGCCACCCCCATAGTGCCTTTTTTAGGCAAGGCTCAAATTCTAAACCTACCACCCTAGAACACAACAAAGAAAAAAAAACTAAGGGTAATGCTGCTCAATGCCAGAAGTCTCAACCTCAAGATGCACGCACTCGAGGCCCTTCTCAGTATGGAGAACATTGATGTCTGTGCTGTGACCGAAACCTGGTTCAAGGCTCCTGAGAGCACCCCAGCACTATCAGGTTTTACCTCATATCATGCGTTCCGGCCCCAAAATCCGGACAATACCAAGAAAGGAGGGGGGGTATCCATATTCATCAAGGACACCCACACCTCAAGATTGGTGGCAACGCACGATGCATCGGAAACCATCCAGGTGCAATTAACCATAGGCAAGACTGCTCTGCAAATTGTAGCATGTTACAGGCCACCCTCGCAAACTCAGGAACCTCACATGGCTTTCCTGAAAACACTGGAGGGGTTGAAAGTATCTCCGAACACCATCATACTAGGTGACTTCAATTACCCTAATATAGACTGGGAACACTACTCAAGCCCAAACACTCTAGCCCAAAAGTTCCTGGAATTCATAAACTCAAATGCCATGGAACAACTAGTCACCATCCCCACAAGAGGAGAAAACATACTTGATCTCATCATCACGAACATGGGAGCACAATGTTCAACACCGGAAGTATACCCCTCACTGGTGAGATCAGATCACAAACTAATCTCGCTGGAGGTCCTCATCCCGCCCCCACCCGAAATAAAAAAGACCACAGTAAAGAACTTCTCGAAGCCGACTTCACACTTCTAAAGACTAGTGTGGTCTCCTTTAAGGCCCCCGAGCCGGTGGTAAACATTACTCAAGCCACTGAATCACTTACAAATGCCTTCTACCAGCACCTGCAGGGCTGCATGGATCAGGCAATCCCAAGCAAAACAAAGACTCTTTGTACCAAAGGCAAGCGTCCAGTCTGGTGGACCCCAGCCATAAACAAACTCTACAACAAAAGGAGAAAGCTACTACAAGATAGAGCAAAATCCTTAAAAGGTAAGACACCGCTGATCACTATAAGTAAAAAGCTAAGAGCTCTCATAAAATCATCCAAAGCTAATTTTGAGAGAAAAATAGCTAAGGACTCAAAAGACAATCATAAGGCATTCTTCAGCTATGTCAGAAACCTGGGAGGAAACTCCCAGATATGCTCAGAATTAGTTCAAAATGATGTGAAGATTACTGATCCTACAGACATTGCCAACATACTGGCTGACAGGTTCAGTGCAAACTTCTCCCCCCCTCCCCCCCAAAAAGAGAGATATCTATACCAAATGATTGTAGCCCCCCAAACATCTCTAATGCCCAGGTGAGAACTGCTCTCTCCAAGGCAAAAAACACAGCATCCATGGGACCTGATGGTGTCCCCGGCTGTGTGCTCCACTAACTCAACGAGGAATTAAACCCGCAGTTAGGACAGCTGTTTAATCTTAGTCTCACCTCCGGATACGTACCCAGGGAGTGGCGCACAGCGACTGTGGTCCCACTTCACAAAGGTGGTGCCTCCACCGACCCTGGAAATTACCGTCCCATTAGCTTGACAAGCCTTATCTGCAAAGCCATGGAGAGGATCATAATGGATCTCATAAATAAAGACATAGGAAATTTGCAGACTTTGGATCCAACCCAGTTTGGCTTTGTCAAAGGCAGATCATGCCTTTTAAACTTGGTTGACTTTTTCGAAACAGTCACCAAGGCCATTGATGAGGGAAAGGCAGTCCATACAGCCTACCTCGACCTGGCGAAGGCTTTCGATACAATACCCCACTCGGGTATCATTGAAAAACTCATCAACTTAAATGTAAACCCATACATCACAAGATGGGTTGCAAACTGGCTGAGTGACAGAACCCACAGGGTCAGAGTTGCTGGCACCATGTCAGACTCAAAACCTGTCACAAGTGGTGTCCCACAGGGCTCAGTCCTGGGCCCACTCTTGAATGGCATCTACTTTTCTGAAGTACAAGCAAACACAGGAGGGTTATGGCTGACAAAGTTTGCAGATGACTGCAAACTGGGCCAGAGTCGAAAACACATCTGACACAGATATCCTTCAGAAGGGTCTCACAGAAACGGATAACTGGTGCCAGAGCCATGGCCTAAAGTTAAATGCCAAGAAATGCATAGTCATACCCTTTGGGAAAAACAAGGTTACCCCTAGCTACCATATAGGTGGCAATCCACTGATCACAGAAGAAGTTATCAGGGACCTGGGGACCCAGGTTGACAGTAGCCTTTCATTCGACACTCATATTGCTAAAGTAGTTAGGAAGACCTTCTACATTGCCCACCTTATCATGAAGGGATTCACATCTAGATCAAGGGAGGTCATAGTCTCCCTATACTCATCACTCATCAGACCAATGATTGAGTACAATGCCCCATTCGGAATGTATCTGACCCGACACTTGTAGCAGCTGGAGAGGCCACAAAAGTTCCTCACCAAAAGGATAAAGGGTCTCAAAAATCTGTCTTATGCTGCCCGACTGAAAGAACTCCAGCTCTATTCAGTTGCTTACCGCTTGCTCAGAGGTGACCTGTGCCTGACATACAAGGCCATGTCAAACCCAGATTTGATGAACATGCTTCACCTCAAAAAAATCTAGATCCCTCAGAGCCACAAGGGCGGGAGACTTAAACCTCGACACGGTTATTAATTGGACGTGCTGGAGGGATAGATTCATCACCCAAAGACTCCCTATGCTGTGGAACAAAATCCCGGTATATGTGAGGCAGAGCACCTCGCTGGCCTTGTTCAAGAGGAATCTTGACCAATGGATGGGAGATCGCAGATATACCCCAGGGGTTACCTCAGTGTCACTGCTCGACAGAGGCACAGCAAAATAATGGGCATAGTTTCTCCAAACTAAAGGGGTGGTGTAAGCCACAAAACTATGGGCTAGGCTTGCAAATGCCCTCGGGCAGAAAGCCTAGTATGAACCTATGAACCTATGAACCTATGTTACAACTGCCTCATGTACACAGACAATCCTCTCCTCCTACCACAAAACATTAACATATGCAAGAGATGCAATTATATAGCTAAATTGGAGGCTAAGCTCTCTCCACCCAGGACTAGAACAGGCAGTCATGAGGAGAAGGTTAACACTTGCACCACACCTCCAGCCTCACATAGACATACTAAACCAGCACTGGCAAAAAATACACAAAAATACATGAAATCATACTCATAGGTTCTAAATAAAAACCTGCAAAAGCATCAGAGACCTGTAAAGCAGACATCCAAAAAACCTGTGCCTCCCGTCACAAACCAGACAACACATAAAACACAAAATCAGTGTGCCGCACAGTCATAGCTCTTAAGGCACAATAACATACCTAACACACTAGTAATAGGCAACTCTATAGTCAGGCACACTGAAATCCCACTCACTAGGCTGCACAAGGAGAAGCGTACTGTTAGCTGCCTGTCAGGAGCCAGAATCCGCCACATAACACAAGCACTTAGTCACTAAAGAACAAGTACAAATATGACTCTGTCATTGTTCACGTTGGTGTGAATGACCTGAGACATACCACCCTGGACTACATGAAAAGAGACATGGAAGAGCTCTCTGATCATGTAGCCCAGGTGGGTATGACCCTGACCCTGAGTAGCATCCTGCCCTCACCAAAAATGATACCGCAGTATAAAGAAAAAATGATCAATTTCAACACTTGGCTAAGCTTCTGGTGTCATTCAAAGAGGATCCAGTGTCTGTCAGCCTGGGATGACATGCTCAACAAGCCTCATTGCTTCGCAAGAGATGGCTTGCACATGTCACCCCTATGCTTTCGAATACTGGCCAAGGCTCTTGTTGCCCCCATAGTGCCTTGTTTAGGCAAGGCTCAAAAGGCAAACCCACCTCCGTAAACAGCACAAATAAAAAAATGAGGGTTATGCTACTCAACGCCAGGAGTTTAAAATCTCAAAATGCACGCGCTCGAAGCACTCCTCAGTATGGAGAATGTAGACATCTGTGCAGTAACTGAAAGCTGCTTCAAGGCTCCACAGAGCACCCCAGCACTACCTGGCAACAACTCATACCACACATTTCGGCCACAGAACATGGACTGAAACACAAAAGGAGGGGGTGTATCCATATTCATCAAGGATGCCTACACCTTCAGGTTAGTGGCGCAGCATGATACCTCTGAGATCATCCATGTGCAACTAACATCGGGCAAATCTGCAATGCAAATTGTGGCCTGCTACAGATTGCCCTCCATGACACAGGACCACCACTCCGCCTTTCTGGAGACACTGGAAAACATGAAGGTCCTACCGAACACCCGGATATTGGACAATTTCAATTACCCTACCGTTAACTTGGAAAACTACTCAGTTACAAACTCCCAGGTCCAGCGCTTCCTAGAATTTATCAACTTAAATGCCCTAGATCAGCTGGTAAACTCCCCTACCAGAGATGAAAACATATTGGACCTGGTCATCACCAACATGGGCAACAGGTGTTCTGCACCAGAGGTCAACCCATCACTGGTTAGGTCAGACCATAAACTACTCACTCTGGATGTCCACACCACACCACCACCCCCAACCAAGGAAACCACAGTGAAAAACTTTTCTATAGCAAACTTCACCTTACTTAAGACACAGGTGGTAAGTTTCACAGCCCCCACGCTAAAGGATAACAGTGTCCAAGATGCAGGAACCTTTACAAATTCACTCTATGAGCACCTACAAGGATGCTTGGATTGTGCCATCCCTAGCAAAACCAAGACTCACTCCCCTAAGAGAAGGAAACCAGTTTGATGGACCCCTGCCATAAACAGGCTATACAACAGAAAGAGGAAACTAGTTCAGAAAAAAAGCAAATCCCAAGAAGGAAAGACATCCCTGATCAGTATCAGTAAGAAACTAAGGTCTCTCATAAAATCATCCAAGGCTAACTTCGAAAGAAAAATAGCCAAGGATTCAAAAGATAACCACAAAGCCTTCTTTAGCTATGTCAAGAATCTAAGTGGCAACTCACAGATATGCTCTGAGCTACTGCAAAATAGCACAAAATATACTGAACCTACTGATATTGCCAACATCCTGGCAGATAGATTCAATGCAAACTTCACCCCCCCTCTCACCACCAAAAGGGCCCACAACAATACCGGAAAAGTGTAGTGTCCCAGAAATCACAGATGCACAGGTGAAAACAGCCCTTTCAAAAGCCAAAAGCACAGCATCAGTGGGGTCAGATGGTGTCCCAGGCTGCATCTTGCACAAGCTACAGAATGAACTAACCCCCCACCTAAACACACTGTTCAGTCTCAGCCTCTCCACAGGCTACATGCCCATAGAATGGTGCACAGCAATGGTTATTCCACTCCACAAAGGAGGGGCCACAACAGACCCTGGTAACTGTCACCCCATAAGCCTGACTAGCCTGGTCTGCAAGGCTATGGAGCGCATCATCATGGAACTCATTAACAAAGACATTGGGAACCTCCAAACACTTGACCCAACCCACTTCAGCTTTGTTAAGGGCAGATCATGCCTACTAAACCTGGTTGACTTCTTTGAGACAGTCACCAAGGCCATAGATGTGGGGAAGGTAGTTCACACAGCCTACCTTGACCTCGCTAAGGCTTTTGACACCATTCCCCACTCAGGAATTATAGAAAAGCTCACCAGCCTGAGCATAAACCCCTATGTCACGAGATGGGTTGCCAACTGGCTTACAGACAGAACTCACACAATAAGAATAGTGGGCTCCAGGTCTGACTCTAAACCAGTCACAAGTGGTACCCCACAAGGTTCAGTCCTGGGACCCCTACTGTTCGGCATATACTTCTCAGACATACAGGCAGGAGGACTATGGCTAACCAAGTTCACCGATGACTGCAAACTGGGAGCCATACTTGACTTTCCGGCTGACACGGACATTCACCAAAAGGGCCTTACTGAGACTGACACCTGGTGTCAAAGTCATTGTCTCAAGCTAAATGCCAAAAAATGCATAGTCATCCTGTTTGAGAAAAACAAAGCACCCATGAATTACCACATAGGTGGCAGCCCCCTTAATACAGAAGAGGTAATAAGAGATCTGGGGACCCAGGTAGATAGTAATCTCTCCTTTGACAATCATATTGCCAAAGTAGTTAGGAAATCCTTCTATGTAACCCATCTAATTACTAAATGGTTTGCATCTAGCAATAAAGAGATTATAGTGCCCCTCTACTCATCACTCATCAGACCCATCATAGAGTACAATGCCCCATTTGGGATATACCTCACAAGACACTTCCAACAGCTGGAAAGACCACAAAAGTACCTCACCAAGAGGATTACTGGCCTCAAACATATGTCCTATGCAGCTTGACTGGAAATGCTCCGGCTGTACGCAGTGGCATATCACTTACTCAGAGGTGATCTCTGCCTGACTTACAAAGCCATGTCCAACTCAGAATTGATGGGCATGCTCCACCTAAAGAAATCCAAGTCAAGGCGAGCCACTCGCTCTAGTGAGCTAAACCTCGCCACAACAATAAATAGAACATTCTGGAGGGATAGATTCCTGTCACAGAGACTCCCCATGCTTTGGAACAAAATTCCTAACTACATTAGGCAGAGCCCCTCAATAACACTCTTCAAGAGAAACCTTGATGAGTGGATGGGTAAAAGAAAATACACCCCTGGGATCACTTTATTGGCTCTTCTTGACAGAGGCTCAGTTAATTAATCAATGGGGCAGCGAAAGCTGACACACTCTGGATAGGCTTATAAATGCCCTCGGGCAGATAGCCTAGTACCTACCTATGAACCTATGAACCTATGCCACATCATTACTAGTCATCTGTCTTTTTATGTTGATGTATTTGTAAGTGTGTGTGTGTGTGTGTGTGTGTGTGAGACTATATGTATGTATGTCTGTGTGTTTGTGTCATCTTTGAGTGTGTGTGGGTAGAATCCTGTGTAAGACAAGCAAAAAAATCTTTATTAAAAGGATAATGCTGGAGGAATAACTGTCATCAAAATCTTAACATATAATACATATTTAATAATAAAAATTATAAAATGTATCAAAAACATATATATAGATAGCCCATTTTCTAATCACAAAAATGTCCTCAAGAAAATAGCAACCTTCCAGGGACAGAGTAGCCTTCCACCAGTGGCTTCATCCCTCACAACACCCATGAGCAGTCTATTATGTCTCATTTTGTCCAGAATTAGTAGGGATACATCATGCATCCATACATTATGACAGAAACATACAGATATTGATATCTATTTATATAAATATATAGTATGTCGCTCCTCCCTGTCTCTCTGTCTTTCTCTCTCTCTCTCTATATATATATATATATATATATAGAGAGAGAGAGAGAGATAGACAGACATGCTATAGATACACACACATACAATTGCATATATATATATATATATATATATATATATGTGTGTGTGTGTGTGTGTGTGTGTGTGTGTGTGTGTGTGTATCACACACACACACACACACACACACACACACACACACACACACACACACACCATGTATGGTAAAAAATATTTATGTCTTTCTTTCTTTTTCTTTCTTTCTTTCTTTTTTTCCAGTAAAAACAGAGTGCTGTAGTGTTCCATGAGTGGTCTAAACTGCATAAACTGCTTGCTACATTGTAGCAATCAGTTTGCTACAATTTAAAACTAAAGAAATATTTTTTAAGCTAAAACCTGAGCACTGTAGTGCTCCATGCAGGATATAAACTGTAGCAGCAGTTTGATACATTGTAGGAAGCAGATTGGTACACTTTAAATGGGGTCTATATCATAACATCGAAGTTCTCTAACACTGAATGTTATTATATCGAACATTGAACAGTCAAAATAGCTAATTTTTTCCCAGGGAAAAAATTTGCTGTTCTGAGAAACATACACACAGCACAAATACACACAAAAAACAGCCATCTAAACTTTACGTACAGTACTAGCTATCCACTTACCTTAACCCAATCCTAACCCTAAGGTCCGTCACTATCGCACACTCACCTCACCCGCACCCTAACCCTAACTCACCTAACCCGCCCCTAACCCTAACCCACTCACAATCGCAGACTTACCTGACCAGTGCCCTAACCCTAACTCACCTAACCCACCCCCTAACCCTAACCTACACACAATCACACACTTACCTGAACCCGACCCGTAATGCTCCAACATATCGAATGCTGAAAACAGCAAAGCCACAGCAACGGCCAACCAAATTCTTTCCCTGGGAAAGAATTCGATGTCCTGCACCTTCGCTGTTTTCAGCGTTTGACATTACGGGTTCAATATTATAACATTCGATGTTAGAGAACTTTGATGTTATAATATAGACCCCTTTAAATGTTATTTATTTATTTTTTAACTAAGACAAACAAATCTGAGCAATGCAGCACTCTGTGTAGGGTATAAACTGTAACAAATTATAGTTTAAAAAGCATTTTTTATTTGATTTTATTTTTTTAATAAAATCTGAGGAAGAGGGGTTGAGGATAGTCTGCTGAAAAGGGACCCAGGTAACTGATTGCATTTTTTTTCTTTTTTGCTCTTCTACTAAAGACAGGTAAAGGTAGAATGTATATATATGTAGACATGATTGGAGTGGCAGTAGATAATGAGGGGGTGGGGTGTGACTTTGTGGGAGTGGCACAGAACCAAATATGCCTACTTCACACCTCCAGAGTCTTTTAGGTAAGCGCCTACTCACCCTGTTCACCCTTTAAAGGACCACTACATATTGTTTCCTCATTTGCGAGGTCCTTTCTTCCCCCATATTTTGAATGTAGCACTCGCCTACACTCCTTCTGCTACCGTTAATATAGTTTTTGACTATTTTTTTCAGTAGCCTTTCTTACAGCTCCAGTACTGTAAGCCATCTTTAGC
>NC_056731.1:1652409496-1652496996 GCF_019279795.1 Protopterus annectens | reverse complement strand
TCCTGCTAAGCCTGCCTTTGTTCTTAGACATTCCCGCCATTCTACAAAAGTAAGAAGAGTGGCAAACGGGCTCCTCCTGCTAAAGGCTACTCAGTTTTCCAGGTTTCCAAAGCCTTCCTTTCCAGACAAACCAGGTGCTGTATGACTATTCGTTTCCTCCCAGCCACATTCCCCTTTTTCTTTGCCTTTCTTTTTCTTTTCCTGCTTGGCTTCACATCACTCAAGATTCTTGGGTTTTGTCGATCATTTGTCAGGGCTACTTCATGGTGTGGAATCCCCACCCTTCTTTTATGGGCATTCCTCAACCTCCTCAGGAACAGCTTTCCTTTTTCCCAGAGGTTCTTCAAACTCTCTTGACTCCAGGTACAATTCAAGAGGTGTCTGTGTCCCAAAGGAGGAAAGGGTTCTACTCCAGGCTGTTGCTAGTGCCAAGAAAAGTGTGTGCTTAGAGACCTATTCTAGACTTCTCTCAGCTACACTATTTTTTAAAGAGTGCCTTCCTTTTCGATTATGTCTCTTCAGATTTTGTTTCCTCTACTGCTCCCTCAGGCCTATATGGTATCTCTGGGTCTCAAGGATGCTTATTTCCATATTCCAATCCGCCCTCTTTTTGGGAAGTTTTTATGTTTCTCTGTTTCTTCCTGGCACATTCAGTTCTCTTCTTTGCCCTTTGGCCTTTCTGTCTCTCCAGTTCCTTGGACTGATGTTCCTATTAGGGCAATCAGTTCTGTTTATGGCAAGCCTGAACATTACCTTAGGTTCATAGGTTCATAGGTTCATACTAGGCTATCTGCCCGAGGGCATTTACAAGCCTAGCCCATAGTTTTGTGGCTTACGCCACCCCTTTAGTATGGGGAACTATACCCATTATTTTGCTGTGCCTCTGTTGAGCAGTGACACTGAGGTAATCCCTGGGGTATATCTGCGATCTCCCATCCATTGGTCAAGATTTCTCTTGAACAAGGCCAGCGAGGTGCTCTGCCTCACATATACCGGGATTTTATTCCACAGCATAGGGAGTCTTTGGGTGATGAATCTATCCCTCCAGCATGTCCTATTAATAGCCGTGTCGAGGTTTAAGTCTCCCGCCCTTGTGGCTCTGACGGATTTAGATTTTTTGAGGTGAAGCATATTCATCAAATCTGGGTTTGACATGGCCTTGTATGTTAGGCAAAGGTCACCTCTGAGCAAACGGTAAGTGACTGAATAGAGCTGGAGTTCTTTCAGTCGGGCAGCATAGGACAGATGTTTGAGACCCTTTATCCTTTTGGTGAGGAACTTTTGTGGCCTCTCCAGCTGCTGCAAGTGTCGGGTCAGATACATTCCGAATGGGGCATTGTACTCAATCATTGGTCTGATGAGTGATGAGTATAGGGAGACTATGACCTTCCTTGATCTAGATGAGAATCCCTTCATGATAAGGTGGGCAATGTAGAAGGTCTTCCTAACTACTTTAGCTACATGGGTGTCGAATGACAGACTACTATCAACCTGGGTCCCCAGGTCCCTGATAACTTCTTCTGTGCTCAGTGGATTGCCACCTATTTGGTAGCTAGGGTAACCTTGTTTTTGCCGAAGGGTATGACTATGCATTTTTGGCATTTAACTTTAGGCCATGGCTCTGGCACCAGTTATCCGTTTCTGTGAGACCCTTCTGAAGGATATCTGTGTCAGATGTGTTTTCTACTATGGCGCCAGTTTGCAGTCATCTGCAAACTTTGTCAGCCATAACCCTCCTGTGTTTGCTTGTACTTCAGAAAAGTAGATGCCAAACAAGAGTGGGCCCAGGACTGAGCCCTGTGGTACACCACTTGTGACAGGCTTTGAGTCTGACATGGCGCCAGCAACTCTGACCCTGTGGGTTCTGTCACTCAGCCAGTTTGCAACCCATCTTGTGATGTATGGGTTAACATTTAAGCTGATGAGTTTTTCAATGATACCCGAGTGGGGTATTGTATCGAAGGCCTTCGCCAGATTGAGGTAGGCTGTATGGACTGCCTTTCCCTCATCAATGGCTTTGGTGACTGTTTCGAAAAAGTCAACCAAGTTTAGAAGGCATGATCTGCCTTTGACAAAGCCAAACTGGGAAGGATCCAAAGTCTGCAAATTCCCTATGTCTTTATTTATGAGGTCCATTATGATCCTCTCCATGACTTTGCAGATAAGGCTTGTCAAGCTAATGGGCCGGTAATTTCCAGGGTCGGTGGAGGCACCGCCTTTGTGAAGTGGGACCACAGTTGCAGTGCGCCACTCCTGGGTGTGTATCCAGAGGTAAGACTATGATTAAACAGCTGTCCTAGCTGTGGGTTTAATTCCTCGTTGAGTTTGTGGAGCACACAGCCGGGGACACCATCAGGTCCCATGGATGCTGTGTTTTTTGCTTTGGAGAGAGCAGTTCTCACTTGGGCGTTGGAGATGTTTGGGGGGTCCTACCTTTATGCCCTAAGGTACACAAGGAGCATTTGAATGACATTCAGGTGTACCTTAAATGTAACAGGAAGTCTTTCGCGTACTGGCCGGATGACGGACTTCCACAGCAGAGAATCCTGAATGTTATGAATACTGCAGCAGTGAAGGCAAGGACATCTACTGTTATGGTAAGGTTTTACACAACTGTACTTTTTCTGTACTTGCAGGTATATTCATACATTTTGTACATTTTCTGTCTTTTCATCTGCTCCTGCACCTTATATTCTTTCTTTCCTTTTTTTGGTACATTCACTTGCTGCCTCATTTTTATCTACTTCTGGATTGACTTCCCTTCCTGCTTAACATAGATTTATATAGTTTTAAAAGATCCCTCAAAAAGATGAGAAGTCTTTACACTTTGCATCCTGGGAGTCAGGTTGTAGCCCTATATTCTTTTTGTGCGTAATCTCTGTGAATGTTCCAATTGTTGAATCCACCTGGTTCGGTACATAGCAAAGTGGGCATTGTACTCAGTGATAGGTGTCATGAATGCCAAATACTGTGGAACAATGACATGCTTGTACCTAGATGCCATACCTTTGTTTATAAGTTGCACAACATAGAATGAATTCCTCATTGTTGTAGACATTACTGTCTGTCTGTCCCCAAGTCCCTGAGTACTGTGTCAAGCTATACGGGTTTGTTTTCAATATGATAGTTACTAGGGGTGAATGACTTCCCAAAGGATACTATAATGCATTTTATGGCATTTAGTTTTAGTACCAGTTGTTTTTCTCTGTCAGCCCTTCCTGGAGAACATTTGTGTTAGTGGCAATTCAGTGATAGCGCCTAATTTGCAATCATCTGAAAAGTTAGCCTGCCAGAGACCACTAACATTGGCCTTGACATCAGAAAAGTTAATACTCAAGAAGAGTGGTCTCGGAACCAATCTCCGTGGGACTCCACTTGTGACTGGCCTCTTTGTAGAGGTGGACTCCACAATTCTAACTTCATGGGTCCTGTCTGTGAGCCAGCAGGCTATCCACAGGGTGACAGAGGGGTTTGTACCTAACCTCTTATGTTTGTCAGTAATGCCTGAGTGGGAGATTGTGTTAAATACCTTGACCAGATCAGTGTATGCAGTATGAACCATTTTGCACTCATCCATTGCTTTGGTGACCTTCTCAAAGAAGTCCACCAGGTTGAGTAGGCATGACTTGCCCTTGACGAAACCAGACTGGGCTGGGACCAGTGTCTGGAGGGTTCTTACAGAGCATCTCCATGGTCATTATTTCCATGGCTTTGTATACGAGAATTATTGGTCTGTAGTTCTCAGGATGTTTAGATGACCCACCCTTGTGCAGAGGAATGATGATTGCTGTTCTCCATTCATGGCACACAAAGCCTTTTTGGACAATATAGTGAAATGGCAATTCCAGAGCACCAGATAGATTTATTTAGAAGGCATACTGGGATATTGTCTGGTCTCATTTATGCAGTGTTTTTGGCCTTAGAGAGAACCTTAAGGAACTCTTCCCTAGTGATGGCACGGGGACTAATATTTGATGGTATTTCCTGAGGTAAGGTTGATGGGTGAGTGAGGGGTAAATTTGGAGTTTAATTTGTCAGCTAGTAGGTTTGTTACATTGTCTGGCTTCATTCCTTTTTAATTACTTCAAGTCTTTCGGGTTTCTAAAACCATTACAGGAATGGACCCCATTCCTAAGTTAAAGTATGATTAAAGTTCATGAAAATTGTAGTGTTTCAATCTTTGTTAGCCAGAAGTGCTCTATGCAGCATGCACAATGTGCCCAGTAGTGACTCCTTCTGCAATTCACATGGAGTTGCATGTATCGGTAACATAGCTACATACGAGTGTAGATTTATAGGACCTATTGCTCCAACTACTACAGTCCTTCTACAATTAGTATATCACAACCAGTAACAAGGTGTGCAACTGTTTCCTATTATTTTTTGCAAAACCTACATTTATCTATTTCTCCCACATGTTCAATGGACTTTGTAAGCCAACGTGTATGTGATCCACTATCCTGGGACTCCAATATTAACCTTTCGGCTTTTGGTTTAAATTCACTTCTCCTTAACTATTCCTGCTTTTGAGGTCAACAAGACGTTGTTTCAGGAATTTTGTATAGAAGTGTTCACAGATTAGTACTAGGCTAACTGCCCTTGTGGAACATTTTAAGCCTAGCCAACTACCCCATGTGAGAATCAAACCATGTACTTTGCATCTGTAAGGTAAACACTTAAAGCATTATGCCAACATCCCCACCACTTGCAACTATATTGATGCATTTTCCACATTTCTTGCCTTCTCATCTGATCCTTCACCTTATATTTATTTTTTTTTTTACAGTTTTTGTTTTACATTAATAGAATCAATAATTATTATTATTTTATATTATATAATATAATAATTATAATGATATTGTATTATATATAATTAATATTTATATTATATAATATAATAAGGTATTTATGTAATAGAGTTATATTATATTTAGTATTATTATTAATAGAATTGAGTTATTTTACATTCCCCTGGGATATGCCTTTCTCTCCACACTGCTACAAGTAGCTTCAGCAGCCAATTCTCCCCTATCTCAGACAGCATCTTTACCATATCCACTGTGACATCTACTGAGCCTTCTGTTTTCCCTGACTTGATTTCCCTTAGTGAAAGTCCAACTTCTTCCATGGTGGTATTCTTTTTGTCTGGTATTATAGCGTGTTTTGGCTGAAATCTGTATGAATTGTGGGCCTGTCTATGATGTAGAAAATCAAAGTAGTGAATGGCCTAATCCTCAAGAGGTGGTCATTTTCAATGATATATATTTTGACATTGGACATCACCTGCAACCATGGTCCACCATACCTGTTTCATCTTTCTGTGGGGAGGTTAGAAAAAGATAAGGTTGGATGGTACACTGTGGCTGTGTCTGTTGAGCATTATGTGCTGTAAGCATGATAAATACAGAGAATTGTTGGGGCAATAGCAATCCTGGTATGGAAACATGCATATGCTAGTGATGTGTGCTGGCTTCATATGAATTTTGCTAGACTCAGCTCTCATGTGCCCTTGTGGAAAACATGGCTGTTATCTAGGCCAGCGAAAGAAAATGTATTGTGAACCAAGCCTGACTTGAGTATTAATCTGTATCCTTAGTTTTAAAAAATGGTTTCCTCTACGGTACTTCTCATGTCTTCTCTGATGCTATTCTTTCTAATCTTTCTAAAGAACCATTTAATAACTAAACCTAATCTTCTTACATTACAAGATGGAGACATCCACCCTAATCCTGGGCCAGCTTATCCCTCTCCCAAAAGTAATTCACCTAAAATCTATGACTCCCTCCTTATTGGACACCTAAACATTCATAGTATAAATAACAAAATAGCTCAATTACATGCCCTCCATGATATTCATTCGTTTGACATTCTGTGCCTCTCAGAGACCTGGCTCAAACCAGAAACAAAAGACACTGAGATCACACCCCAAGGATATAGCATAATAAGACTTGACCGACCAAAACGTAAAGGTGGTGGAGTAGCAATTCTTTTAAGAATCAGCTTAATATCTCTACTCTTCCAGCCTATCCTACCCCAGATTGCAAAGTAGAAGCCATCATAACAAAACTCCAAATAAACACCAAGAAATCCCTTTACATTATCTGCATCTACTTACCACCAGGAAACAATATACCCATACTAGAACCCTTTCTCAGCTGGGTATCTACTACTTACCCCCAAGAAACTATAATTCTAGGTGACATCAATGTTGACTGGAACACTATCAATGCAGATAATCCTTCATCTCATATGAACCTATATGGTTTCACCCAGACTATTACTTCAACCACTAGAATCAACAAGCCTAACAATAAAGAGAGTAGTTTAGACTGGATACTCATAAACAAAATCAAACGCCTAGAAAGCAGGAACCCTGCCTGATGATCTAAGTGATCATGCATTAACCTTTCTTTCTAGAGAAAGAACTGATTTCCCAAACCCCTAACATTCAAAAAATACGCTCTACTAAAAATTTTAACATAGACCTATTTCAAAATGAACTCAGCAAATGCAACTGGAGCCCCCTGAAATCTCTTCCCCTTGAAAATGCAGTATCATACTTTAATACCACTTTTTTATCCATTCTCAACAAACATGCTCCTGAACGCACCATCAGAATGAAACCCAATATTGCCCCATGTCTCTAAAGAAACTAAAAAGCTAATTCTCTCCAGAAATAAAGTCTGGGCGAAATGGAGAAACCATAGAAATTCCCTTGACCTTCTTCATTTCCGCCAACTTAGAAACTCGACTAAAAAAGCAATAATTACTGACAAAAAAACCTACTACTGCAAACTTCAACAAACTCATCATAACAACCCCAAACAGTTTTGGTCATCTATAAATAGACTCCTCTCCCAGGAACATCCAAAACTCCCACCCTCTCAATGCCGACCAGATACTCCCCACCCCACTGCAAATGCTTTCAACTCTTTTTTACTGACACTATTCTATCACTAGCTAAACAACTTAGCACTAATAACTCCAGCCCACCTATAAACCAAAGACACCCTTCAAATAACTTTAAAATACAACCTATTCCTACATCTTTCATCTCTAGACTTATCCACAAACTGAAGCCTTGTACCCCTTCTGCTGACAAGCTCCCTTCACTTTTTCTCCAAAAAGCTGCCAAAGAAATTGCATATCCAGTATCTATACTTATAAACAGGACAATCCAAGAGGGAACCATCCCAGACATCTGGAAAATATCCCATATTATCCCTTTACATAAAGGTGGAAACTCCATTGAGTACTCAAACTATAGACCAATTGCCCTCCTTTCTCCCTTAGCAAAAATAATGGAAAAATGTATTCACCAACAACTTTTACAGCATCTCTCTCAAAACAACATAATAGCAAACTGTCAACACGGTTTCAGACCACATCACAGTACTACCACTGCTCTCCTATCATTTGTAGATACTATCAACAGGAACCGCAACGACAACCTTCTCTCTTCTGCTCTCTTCATTGACATCTCTAAAGCTTTCGATATGGTCAACCACTCCATTTTAATTAACACTCTTACATCCCTCTCCTTTGATAATCTTGCCATTAACTGGTTTACATCCTACCTTGGCAATAGACAGCAAGCAGTTCATTGGGAAAACCAAATTTCCTCACTCACACCCGTTCCATCGGTGTACCTCAGGGCTCCATTCTAGGACCTCTTCTCTTCTCCCTGTTCATCAATGATCTTCACTTAGCAATTCCTCAATCTACCTGCATTCAACATGCAGATGACTCCACCCTTATCTGCTCTGCTTCATCTCCTAATGAACTTTCATCTATTACTCAAAATGTCTTCAACACTGTAGAAACTTGGTTCACCAGACGCAACCTCCTCCTCAATGCCAAAAAAACTAAAATTCTCCTTTTCTCTCCTAGCACTAGGTCCACCCCCTTGGACTTCACCATCTCCTCAAATAATGCCACTCTCATTGCTCCTGATCCAACAACAAAATTATTAGGAATAACAATTGATAACAACCTCTCCTTTGACCAGCATATCAACAACACCATTAAAACAGTCAATAGAAAAATAGGAAGCCTATATAGAATTAAACCTTTCCTAACATCATCATCCAGAGCCAAGATTGCCCACTCTCATCTTTTGTCTACTCTTCTTTATGCCTCACCAATTTTTACTAACCTTAAGAAAGCCAACCTTAACAAACTGGCTACTTGCTACAACAACATTGCCCGTTTTGCCACTAGTAACCCTTTTAGAACTCATCACTGTATTAACCTGAAACTTCTAGGCTAGCTTGAACTACAAAACCTTCTGTTAATCCCTCAACTCACTATTGCCCATAAAATCTTATACCAACCAAACAAAACCCCTATTCTTTCTAAACTTTTAATCCCTTATAACAACCTAAACTCCCTTCGCTCATCCAGTAAACTTATGGCTACTATAACAAAGACTTATAATTCTGCCGGTGACTCTCTCTTCAATAATACTGTAGGAAGGAACTGGAATCTGCTTCCTAGCGACATAACACTTACTACATCTCTGCCTCTCTTTAAACACAAAATCAAAGATTACTTCCAAAGCCACTGGCTCTGTTCCTGTTCAAAACCTGACTAATCCTTTACCTCCTCTGCGCTTTCCTACTACTCTGCATTTTCCTACTACTTTACTTTCCATCTCTCTTTACTGTATCTGCTTCAGTCTACCTCCTTTTAGAGTATTTTGTTTCTTCTTTCCTCTATGCTAATCTCTCACAACTTTCCCTTCTCTTTTCTTATACTGCTTCCCTTCCTCCTCTCCTATTTTAGTGCTTCTCTTTCTCCTTCTGTTACTAAGATTAGTTCTTTATAATATTATTAATCAATTTTGCTCTCTGTTTTGTGCCTTGTTCTTGATGTTATTTCAGCTACTTAATGTTATTTTTAGAAATGTGATCCTCTCTTTGTATATATCTGTTATTGGGTACTATATTTTTTATTTGTCTTTTCATCTATGATGATTTTGTCCATTTGCTTGTCTATTGTAACGTTTTTTGTTCAAATTTATGTGGAGCTTTTCTCCCCGGGCCTCTACTGAAAATGGAAATGTATCCAGCTAGACTAGCCCGGTCAACAAATGTAAAATAAATAAATATTGTTTGGATTCCTGTGAATGTGCTAAGCAGTTGCCTGAGTTAGAGTTCACATGAATATGCATAACACCTCCTTCATCTTTTGTGGATGAGTAGTGAATTGAAGTTAGACTGAGGAGTCGTGATGTATGCATAGTCAATTCACCTTCTCAGCATGATACCTGTTAGCTCTGCTTGCCCTTTCCTGTTGTGAGCATCAGTCTTTGTTATTCATTAGGCTTCACAAGTTAGCCATCTGTAGATGCCGAAAGATATGAAAGCTGTCTTATCTGCAGAACTGATCTGTTTTTCACATTTGAGAATGCCTTATGATGATGTGTCTTTATGCACTGCTGTTGCCAAGGGCAATTTGTGCATTTGTTATCTTTACTGTACTTTGAAGTGATAGATTAGTTGTTTAAAGTGAAAACTTTACATTTTTGGACCCCTTCCTTTTGATGAAGCCATGACCCTTCCTTGTGGTCCATCTGCATTGATTTTTGGATATAATCCTGCTATGTTTGGTGTCCCTATGCAAAATGGCCATTATATAAATCCCTCACTCTATCTTTCTCTCATATATATTTTATATATATATATATATATATATATATATATATATATATATATATATATATATATAAAAGAGTGTGTGCATATATTTATGCATGTACACGTGTGTGGGTGTCCGTGTGTGTGTATATATGTGTGTATATTTATATATATATATATATATATATATATATATATATATATATATATATATATATATACGTATATATATATATATATATATATATATATATATATATATATATATATATATATACTCACTGGTAGAATATGCTTATCTATACATACATACTCACCTGTAGAATATGCTTATCTATACATCAAAAATATATATATATATTTTTATTTAATGTATAGATATGCATATCGTGCAGGTGTGTATGTATATATGTGTGTGTAACACCGACATGCCAAAACACCAATGAGTAGAACAACAAGAGCAGAAGATCGACAACTGAGATAACAGACAGTTTACAAGCCCGATGCTGAGAACACCAAAATGTTGAGGTAAGTGTACGATAGTGACAGACTTTAGGGTTAGGGGGATTTCATTACTGCTCTTATTTGCTTGTTCAAGCTAAGGAGACATTGCTTCCAATTGGGCACCTGCCCTTCTTGGTCTTGGACAGCATTTTTTTCTCTTTGTTATAGCAATTATTTATTGCATATGTCCACCAGACAGGTATAAGTGTGTAAAAATACTGTTATATTGCAAGTCTGATCCAATGCCTGTCTGCCTGGGATGACATGCTCGACAAGCCACGATGCTTTGCTAGGGACGGCTTGCACCTGTCACCCCTGGGCTTTTGGATATTGGTAAAGGCTCTTGCCACCCCCATAGTGCCTTTTTTAGGCAAGGCTCAAAAGACAAACCCACCTCCATAGGTATCACAATGGATAAGAAACTGAGTAATGCTACTCAATGCCAGAAGTCTAAACCTCAAGATGCACGCACTCGAAACTCTCCTTAGCATGGAGAACATTGATATCTGTGCAGTAACAGAAACCTGGTTCAAGGCTCCTGAGAGCACCCCAGCACTACCAGGTTATACCTCATACCATGTTTTTCGGCCCCAAAATTTGGACCGAACCACAAAAGGAGGGGGAGTATCAATATTCGTCAAAGATACCCACACCTCCAGGTTGGTGGCACAGCACGAAGCATCAGAGACTATCCATGTGCAACTAACAGTGGGTAAAACTGCCTTCCAGTTTATAGTCTGCTACAGACCACCCTCCCAAACCCAGGAATCCCACTCGGCCTTGCTGAGAACACTGGAAAATATGAAGGTCTCTCCAAACACCATTATATTGGGCGACTTCAACTACCCTAACATAGACTGGGAGCATTACTCTAGCTCCAGCACCCTAGCCCAAAGGTTCCTAGAATTTATAAACTAAAATGCTATAGAACAACTTATTGCCACTCCCACAAGAGGGGAAAACATACTGGACCTCATCATCACCAACATGGGGACTCTATGCTCCAGACCAGAAGTGTATCCCTCACTGGTAAGATCAGACCATAAGCTAATCTCACTAGATATTCACATCCCGACCCCAGCCCCTGGCCAGAAAACCACAGTGAAAAACTTCTCTAAAGCAAATTTCACACTCCTCAAAACCGAGGTCGAATCCTTCAAAGCAACCGGGCTTGTGGAAAATACGGCCCAGACTGTAGAATCCTTTATAAATGCATTCTATGAACACCTTCAGGAATGCATGGATCATGCAATTCCAAATAAAACCAAGACCCAATCCTCCAAGTTTAGGCGTCCTGTCTGGTGGACCCCAGCCATAAACAAACTATACAATAGAAGGAGGAAGCTACTACATGATAGAGCAAAATCCCAAAAAGGGAAGGCATCTCTAATCAGTATTAGCAAAAAACTACGGGCACTCATAAAATCGTCTAAGGCCAGCTTTGAGAGAAAAATTGCACAGGACACTAAGGATAATCACAATGCTTTCTTTAGTTATGTTAGGAACCTGGGTGGGAATTCCCAGATATGCTCAGAATTAGTCCAAAATGACAAACAATACACCGAACCCACAGACATTGCCAACATCCTAGCTGACAGGTTCAGCGCAAACTTCTCCCCCACCTTCCCCACCAAAAGGGCAAATATCTATCCCAGCAGAGTTCTGCCCCCTGACATCTCAGATGCTCAGGTAAGAGCCGCCCTCCACAAAGCAAAAAAACACAGCATCAATGGGACCAGACGGTGTCTCGGGCTGCGTCCTACATGAACTCCAAGAAGAACTAAACCCAAACATAAAACTACTGTTCAATCTCAGCCTTACTACAGGATATGTACCCAAAGAATGGCGTACAGTAACAGTGGTCCCTCTCCACAAAGGTGGTGCCTCAACGGATCCTGGAAACTATCGCCCCATAAGCCTGACTAGCTTGGTCTGCAAATCTATGGAAAGGATCATCATGGACCTCATAAATAAAGATATTGGGGACCTACAGACACTGGATCCTACCCAGTTTGGCTTTGTTAAGGGCAGATCCTGCCTCTTAAACCTGATTGATTTCTTTGAAACAGTCACCAAGGCCATTGACGAGGGGAAGGTGGTCCACACAGCCTACCTGGAGCTTGCAAAAGCCTTCGATACAATACCCTACTCGGGCATTATAGATAAGTTCACCAGCTTAAATATAAACTCCTATGTCACTAGATGGGTTGCAAACTGGCTCAAGGACAGAAACCACATGGTTAGAATTGCTGGAGCCATGTCAGACTCCAAACCAGTTACAAGTGGTGTCCCACAAGGCTCAGTCCTGGGACCTCTCTTGTTCGGTATATATTTCTCGGAGGTACAGGCTAACACAGAAGGACTGTGGCTGACCAAGTTCGCAGATGACTGCAAACTGGGCGCCATAATCGACTCTCCAGCCGACACAAGCATCCTACAAAAGGGCCTCATAGAAACAGACAACTGGTGCCAGAGCTATGGCCTCAAGCTAAACGCCAAAAAGTGTATAGTCATCCCCTTTGGCAAAAACAAAGTGCCCACAAATTACCACATAGGTGGTAATCCATTAAATCTGGAAGAAGTAATTAGGGACCTGGGGACCCAAGTTGATAGCAATCTCTCATTTGACAACCACGTGGCCAAAGTGGTTAGAAAAACATTTTATATAGCCCACCTAATCATGAAGGGATTCACATCTAGATCAGGGGAGGTCATCGTGCCTCTTTACTCATCCCTCATCAGGCCCATAATTGAGTACAATGCTCCTTTTGGGATGTACCTTACCAGACACCTGCAGCAACTGGAAAGACCCCAAAAGTACCTCACCAAGAGGATCAAAGGGCTCAAACAGATGCCATATGCTGCCCGGTTAAAGAAACTCAAGCTCTACTCAGTGGCATACCACCTGCTCAGAGGCGATCTGTACCTGACATATAAAGCCATGTCCAACCCGGAATTAATGGACATGCTGCACCTCAGAAAATCCAAATCCCATCGAGCTACGTGCTCGAGAGACTTGAACCTCAGCACTGAAATAAATAGGACATGCTGGAGGGAGAGATTCATAACCCAGAGGCTCCCTTCACTCTGGAATAAAATCCCAGTCCAGGTTAGGCAGAGTCCCTCATTGACTCTCTTCAAGAGGAATCTTGATGAGTGGATGGGAGATTGTAAGTTTACCCCGGGCATCACTTCTGTGTCACTGTTAGACAGAGGCACAGTATACTAACCTCAAAAAAGGGCATAGCAAAATTAATTTAAAATGGGTGGCAAAAGCCAAACACACTCTGGCTAGGCTTATAAATGCCCTAGGGCAGATAAACTAGTATGAACCTATGAACTTATGTTTTTGTGAAGATATATATATATATATATATATATATATATATATATATATATATGTGTGTGTGTGTGTGTAGTATATATTGTGTAAATTGAGTTAAACACATCAGAGCAACACTTGACTATTAGTTTGTTGAAGGTGAGTCTGGTGTTAGTGCAGTGTGCTTACTGTGACAAAGGTTTATTTTCCTGAGGTAATATCAGCAGCAACAGCCAAGTGTAGCTGTTTGATTGCTGCTTAGTGGAAAAGTTGGCAAGGCAGCATGCTCTGCTGGTGGTGTGAGAGTGTGTTGGTGTGAGAGTGTAACGTTGAACAATGTAGTTGAGCTGCACTGGCACCAACCCTGTTTAGGGATGACATGTCAGTGCAATGGGCTTGCTGCAACAAGTGTTATGTGCCCTGAACTGACATCAACTGCAGATTGGGTGGCCCACAGTTGTTGCAGCACTGTTTTATGGAGATGTGGGCAATGCCGCATGGTTCACCGCTACATTTTGTCTCAGTGTGTGTTTAGCATGGGTTGTGTCAAAGAGAATGACGTAGCACGGCATGGCTGAGACCAGCCCTCTTAAATGGAGTGACTGTGAGGTGCCCAGATCTGACATGGATGTGCGATTGTTGAAAGAGAAATATTTTCCAAATTATTCTAAGTATACAGCAAATAGAAAATGCAATAATATTTCTTTTTGAATGGGCAAGCTAATAATGTTATTTTTATTGGGTGTCCCGGGTGAACAGCACTAACAAATGGTTTATTGTTGCGGCAGATACATTAACATTTTTTGAATTCCACAGAATTTGGCTGATTTTCGTCTGTGCTGGTCACCTGAAATTGTCTAGTTTAGTATCAGAGTAATGATAAGAATGGTGCACTGCAGTTTGCTGTCCATATTCTTATACAGAAACGTGGAAATGTAGAAAGATATTGGGGAAGAATCCTTTTTTGTTTTTTTTGTCTTAAGGATTTATGTGCTTCTTTCTAAAATACTGAATCTTGTTTGACATTCATTGACTTCATTAATTCGTTTTTAACAGGGAAAATATATTTCCAATTCTAATTAATCAGTTTATGTGCATTTATTTTAGGGCAGTACTTCCTCAGTTGGTTTGCTGCTCTTGCAATGTCTGGAGTTCAGACCTGTTGGCTATCTGAGAAACACAGACTCAAATCTCGCCATAGTATTAGCTGTAGTGTCTTGGGTACTTTCAGTTCAGTTAATTTTTTTGATTTATTTTAGTAAATAATCCTGGCATGATATTCCTTTAGGGTTGCCACCTTTTCAAATGGCCAAAGTGGGACATTTTTGGTACAGACATCAGATTTTACAGGCTGACACATACCCACGGCCAGTACAAAGGACAGAACTTAACTTTTTTGCCTAAATAAAAGCTTATTCTTGTAGCATTTTAGTTGCTTATTCTGTTTCTTATAACATTTAGGTATTTCAGATACAGAATAACTGTTTTATGCAACTATTACATAAAATATAAGAAATAATTTTCTCCTAAAATCTCAGGACATTTGCCATTTTTACAATTTTTTGTCAGGACACAACTGCCCAAAGAGGGACTGTCCCTTGCAAAGTGGGACAGGTGGTAACAATATATTCCTTGGATGGTCTTGAGAAGAAAGGTGTTATTATCCTCACAACATAAATAAGGCTATTAGAATGCATCTGCTATATGTTGTGCTATCATCAACCAAGGCTGCATGCACAGAGGGATGTAAAACAAGGGCCTTGTACTCCACACCTCCCAGACATGCTGTTGATGTTTTGGGCAGCAGACTGGTTCATTACTATGGACTCAGCAGTACATTAAGGTTTAGAGTGGGAGGTTGACATAATGCTTAAGGTGTTTAGCTTACAGAGACAAGGTGCATGCAGGGTTTGATTCTCACATGGGATAATTGGCTTGGCTTAAAATTGCCCACAAGGGTAGTTAGCCTAGTACAAATGTATGACCCTGTGAACCTAGAGTTCATTCTTGTGCAACATTCACTAACTGTCTAAAGTCTGCATATTCATCCAGTCTTTGTATTTCATGCCTCCTAGCTACCTTGTGTCCTTGGTAGCATGTTGAGTCATTGGTATGATCCACGAGTCACAGTTCCAGGGTCTGTGGTTCAGTGCTGATATAAATACATGTCCATCCCGATGGCACTCTCTCTTTCTTCCACTCCCAGTGCTGGCTGCTTTGTGGAGGTAGATTCCCCTGTTAGAACTTCTTAGGTCCTTTGTTTAAGCCTGCTGGCTATCCAGTAGTTTATGTACAGGCTCATACTTAGCGTAGTTAGCCATTCTAAAATGCCCTCGTGGAATGTTGTGTCAAATTGCTTGGCCAGGTCGAGGTATGCAGTATGCACCATTACACCCTCATCCATTGCTTTGTTGACCTGCTTGAAGTAAGCAACAGCTACACTTGACAAACCTGAAATTATATGGGTCAATTGTTTATAGATTATCTATGTCATCATTCAGGCTAGCAATGATTATTCTCCTGATTTTGCACATCAGGCTATTTAGGCTTATGAGTCAATAATTTGCCAGGTTCTCAAATGACCCATGTTTATGCACCAGGACAAGTGTTGCAGTCCTCCATTCATTTAGCATGAATCCAATTTGGAGTGTGTGGTTAAACAGTGATTATAGTCAGCCCAGCAGCCCATGTTTCATGCTGTGATGGGTATTATTGGGACCCACAGATGTTATGTTCTTGGCCTTGGAGAGCCATTTGAGTACTTGCTTTTTCTTTGATAGCTGATGGAGTTATGGATATTGGCATTTCCTGAGGGACATCAGGCAGTGAGGGGGGATTAAATCTGGAGCTGAATTTGTTGGCCAGGAGGTTAGCTATATCTTCTTTCTCTGTACAGGTGGCATGACATTGTTTACAAATAATTCAGCACATTGTTTTGTATTGCCTTTGAGGTTGACATAGGTGAAGAAAGCTTTGTGATTGTCCTTGGCCTTGGATGCTAATTTTACTTCAGATATGTCTTTGTTAGATTTGACTAGCTCACCAACTTGCTTGTTTTGGTTGATGAGGGAGTTTTACCTTGCTGGATGTAGTACCTATTACTTTTTGGCATGCATTTCTTCCTTTTGTTGTATACCTCATTGATGAGATTTTACTAGGATGACTTATGTTTTGATCTTGCTTTTAATGCAAGTAGGTACAGCTGTCTCTATGCACCTGTTAATATGATTATACAGGGTTTCTATGAATGATTCCTCATAGGCAGCAGTGTTTTCATAGTTTGTGGCAGCTTAACATTTGGCCAGAGTGTCAGTTATTAGGAGAAAGTTTGCCCTAGAATAATACCTAAAAGTTCCAGGTTTAGCTAGTGTGTCTGTTTTTACCCTTACTTCAAAGAAGACACCCTGATGGTCTGCCCAGAACAGTGAGGACATTACTCTGGGGGAGGGTGAAATATTTCTGCCATGTTTGTGAGGACCAGGTCAGTATTTGCACCCCTAGTGGGTGTACAGACTAAATGGTCCATGGTGTTTGCATATACAAAGTATAGCCTGCATGTTAGTGGGTCCTTATATTAGAGCAATTAAAATCACTTTTGAGTATGGTATTGAATCGAATGGGGGCTCTCTCCAGTATATTTAAGTATGTATTATGGTTTTCCAGGGTCATAGAGAGGGACCAATACTTGCAAGGATATGGCATGGTTTCTTGAGCTGGCTTCGCTATATCAGTAGGTTTATCAAGTTGACAAATTTCTAAAAAAGGAAGTATGGGGTGGACAGCATTTTAACTAATATTCAGAATCCCAGATGGGGCCAGGTGCAGACCATCCCTGGCAGCAGTGTGGTCTATCAGCCATATCCTCACATGCTGGCAAATATTGTAGCCCATTCAAACGATACTGTACTCAAAGCCATTTATTAAAGTCAGTAATTTTCTTTTTATATTGTGGCATTATCTTTGGAGAGAGCAGAATGCTAGGCTCACACTGGCATGGGGCACATAGCCCAAGAGCTCCATAATGACTATCTTCATGTAGTCCAGGGAGGTACTTCTCAAGTTGTTTACTCCCATTTGGACTAAGAATGAGAGTGAGTCATAGCAGAACTTCTAGCTCAACTTACATGTTTTTTTTTTTTTCATTTTAGCTTAGCACTGTCAGTTATCTGTGCTCTCAGTGCTGTTACAAGTGTTCTCTGACAACACCATAATGATGTGGTACACAAACTATGCAGGATCATACCCTCTGTCTATACTAACCATGGTAGCCTCCGATATAAATTTTCAGCACAATTTCACTCTGCAGGCATCTTATATACATTCAGCACAAAATCTTGTGGCAGAGAAGCTGGGCAGGACCAGGACAGACTCTCATGAATGGAAACTGAATTGGGATCTTCTTGGAATTTATCTGTGAGGAACATCTCTAACAAATCATTTCACCACCACTAACAGCCAGTTTAAAAATTTCAGCTCCAAGACTTCATGCAGAAAGACAGGGAAACCAAATTTTCATTTTCTTAGACAGGAACGATCCTTTTCTAACAATATCCAGAGCCATTTTGAAGATACATAAGGACTCTACAAATATCACTGTGGTGACTCTTCTCTGACCCAGGCAACAGCAGTTTTTGTTCAATTGGAAATCCAGCCATCCAGAATCCCTGTTTCCTATTCTGCACATTGGGGTCAGTGTGTCTTTTCAACAGTGACAGTCTTCTAGAGGCAATGTTTGCACTACCTGGTAGATGGTCCTTTTGTAGTATTTCTTAACACACCACACTCACATTTATGGCCAATTTAGAGTATTAAGTCCACCTACAGCATGTATTTGTAATGTGAGAGGATACCAGAGCACCCAGAGGAAACCCACATGAACACAGAGGACATGTAGACTCCGTACAGAAGGCCCCCACAGCCAAGAATCAAATGAGGGAATTTCTTGCTGTGAGGCAACAACACTATCCACTGTGCTACTTTTGATATCAATACCATGAGACTGCAGGACAATTACCACATGCCTCCTCACATCCAGACATATTCATACAAGACAAGAGATGTTGGCTACATCCTAACCCCCAAAAACCTATGACTAACTGCATACATGATAGAATCTTAATACCTTGTAGGCACATAATGTCTGAAAACATGCTGCAGGCATTAAAGGAAGCTGGAAAACCTACATTATTATTATTCTTAGCTGTGATTGCTATTTTTTTTTCTCAAAGTTGCCCTTAGATGATTTTATATGTTGTCTTATTTGTTTATTTAAGCTTAGGAGGGTGCTTTTCTAGTGCTGGGACCTCCCTTTGGTATTCTTAGACAACTGCTTCTTAAGCTTGTTGTATAGTTTATCTATGTCAGCTGTCCACCAGGGTGGCTTGTTTTTCCTTGAGACTCTAACTTTGGTCTTATCTGGGACAATCGAGTCTATACTTTTGTATAAGTGTTGATACAGGACATCAGAGTATAGTTGCCAAGACCATCTGTGGGGACTGGGACTTGGAAATCGTTTATGCCAACCGCTCTAAGGTTATAATTGCTTTGAAATTTTTTAATCTGACTTCACCTCTGGGTTCTGGAGTTACTGCTACTTCAAAGGTGACTGACTTGTGAACTGATTTTACTAACAAAGATTCTACACTTATGGTAGTGCAAAGGTCTCTCATGCTGGTGAAACACCAGGTCAGGTATATGTGTGCCACTTCTAGGGTTTTGTACAATTTGTTACAGGGCATTTGAATTACCAAAGTCAAGGAACTTTTGTGCAAGTAAAGGTTCATGTAGGTTGCCCACTTGATGGTAGGATAGTTAAAAATCCCCGTATGACAAGTGTTAGGTTGCATTTTGACTGACCTCTGCCTCATCTGATGCTATTATTAAGATTATTGTGAATATGCTAAGCCATTGTCTCTGACTTAGGGTTCACAGGCATATGCATCACACCTCCTCCATGTTCCGTTGTTGAATGGTCGATTGAATGTTATCAACTGGTGAGTTGTGATGTCTGCGTAATTAATTCATCTCCTCGGCATGATACCTGTTAGCTCGTGTTGCCCCTTCCTGTACCGAAATCCATAGTCATTGTTCATCAGGCTTCTCAAGTTACGCACTTGTAGCTGCTAAGATACATGAATGGTGTCTTATCTGCATAACTGCTCTGTTTTTAAACTTAGAGAAACTCTTATCTTTGCCTTTATGCAGTGTTATTGTCATGGGCTGTTTGTACATTTGCAGGCTTTCCTCTACTTTGATGGTACAGCTCAGTTGTTCAAAACCCAAACTTTGCCCTTTGCACCCTTTTCTTTTTCTGAAGCCATGGCCCATCCCTCTTGTACATATGAGTTGATGTTTGTGTATACTCCAAAGTATTATCATCACAATTGCTTTGTTGATGTTCCTGTGCAAAATGATCTCTGCTGTAACAACTAAATGTGTATGATAATAAAATTTCAGCACAGTCACAGTTACACAGTGCACAACTTTCTGCTCCAGTTTTGTCAAGCAAATCTGAATAAGATAAACACTGACGGCTATTTCTGCCCGTAAGTACACATGGCATCTGCCTTGCTAAATGCACTAACCTGAGGTACTTATTCATTGATTTCCATACAAAGTTGCAGTTGCTGTGCAGTGCCACTTCCCCATCTCATCCTAATGCTGAACTTCACTTTCTTTGTTTCTGTACAACTGTTTGTAGAGGGGAATACACAGATATCTTTTATTTACAATATTCAATTTACTAAATTGAATAAGTATACTCCTTATCTGAATCTCCTCATTTACAAAAGGGCTTGAGACATTTTTCATGCCTTTGCACCAACTGATGCTGCTGATCTGGACAAGAGATGAAAGTGATGCTGATTTCTCATGTCTATGGCCTAACAGCTTTGTCACAACGATCAACATTATGATGATGCAGTTTTATGTAATGTAATGTGATCGTGAATTGCATTGGTAGCTGAATATGACTTTCCAGGTGTCTAGTGATTCATGATAAAAGTGATTTCACAACAAAGGATTAACATGAACAGTTAAAGCAGAAGTGTAATGAAGTGGTGATGGGGAATCTATGTTGTTTGTGGGATAGTTGTGTGATGTTACAAATGACTACTATGTGGAACTGTATATTTTCTAAAGGTTACATAGTTCCAGTGAAATGATGTCTCTCGGAACAGTTGTAGTATTGCAAGGTTACAGCGGGATGCCTTAATAGTTGAACTGGTGATACATGGAAAGTTCTGAGATAGACTTATGCCATGCAGACAGTTTCTGAGACGTGTGTGTGTGTTATGATGCCTTATTTCATGGTCAACCTGTAAACCACTCTTTAAAGTAATTACTAGCGGATATTCTACTGATATGGCAATGTATTGATGACTTGTGAGGGAAGGGCTAATTCTGTGACGGTAAAGGTATGCAGTACTAATATATGTGTTTGAATTATTGCTACTGTTGGAGTTTTCCTGTAATGATAGCATCAGGATACCATTGTCACATGATAACAAATGTGTGTGTTAGTGGTCTGCTGTTGAAATTTTGGAGACAATGTAAATTTATATTTATAAAATCATAGGAAGTTACTAGGCAAATGGCCCTAGGGCCCTGACAAGCCAAGTTAGACTGCTGTTTTCATGATCAGCACCTATAGCTCCTATCCAAGAGGGACACAGGTGGAACCCTAGGTTGAATTTATACTTGCAGACCCTGCACAAAGGCTGCTGCAAAAGCTGGCTTAGTTTGCTCTTCTGGGTCTGGTATTCCTGAATGTCTAGCAAATACTGTTTCAAGGTGACAAAAAATAGTCTGCAGGAGCTTCCCCTGTGTTTTGTTTGCATGCCTGTATTTTAGACCAGTCAGTCCTAACTTGACACACATCCATAATCTTGTTTAACAATCATGTTCGTTTATCTGTTAATGCATTCCGTAAGAGAGTGAAATCTGTTATTTCAACCTTTTCCAGTAACTGATTTCTTATTTCATCTGAAGTAACTACACTCAGCAGTTGACATAAATCTGTCGGATTGTAACATTCTTTTATAGTTTTTAATTCTTCTTTGAATTTTAATGGATCTTGTCTAATATTTGGAAAGTTTTTAGACGTATGCAAATCTACACATGTCCAAGGACGATGAACAAGTTCCCTATTGTTAGCCATCAAAATTTCCCTGAGAGGTGCCAATAGATCCCCTAGCAGAGGTTGTAATCTGCTGTGGTACTCTGTCATGTGAGCATGTATGGTAAGGTACAGGAATGTCCAATACTAAATGCCACTGTTGGGGAAGCAGAAGCTATCTGAGAAGGATAGGAAGAAGAATCCCCTCGACTGCAGATGCCTGTTCAAAAGATGTAGATTGAACAGGGGAACCAGTCTGAGATGTGCCAGTGTCACGTGAACTGTGTCCATTGGACAGTAGACAGAAAGGTAGGGGTCTGAGAAACAATGGAGTCTTGTACAGGAGGTACCCGTACTGGTGCATGTGGGGGTGGGGGTGCAGTAGCTACTGGAGGATTATCATCCTTTTAGTTTCTGCTTTTTGTCCATCGTCAGTTTGTTCCAATCCTGCTCCTAAGACAGGATAAAGATATCTCTTTTTACTGGTCTGTACTGCCTTTAACCTCTTACTTGTTGCAACAATTTCTTATTAACATCCTGCAATCCTCTTAATGCTGACTCCTTTTTAAGTGCTTCACTGTACCAAGAATAAAATTATGTCATTTGTTCCCCACTTACCTTGCTTTTTTTCCTTCCAAAATGCCTTTCAGTGTCAGCAATTTAGTCTTATCATAAGTTCCATGTAATGGAAATACCCCACCAGAACAATTCTTAGTAAGCTGAAGTCAGTCATGCAGATATTTAAAACTTTCCTTCCCATAATTAAAATACATAAAATATGCAGATAATCCCTTTTCAGGGATTTGATCTTGCTTACTTATCTTTGATCCCATTTTTTTTATTTTTATAAATCAGTAATAAAAATGTTAGGATTATCTTACAACTCCTGGATCCTGGCAGTTCCGAAAAAAAAAGAAATAACTGTAGTAATCCACATACCATACAAGTAGGGAAAGATAGGAGGTCTGTCAGCATGCAGCAGCAGAGGAGAGCCTTTTCCCACAGCACCCCCCCCCCCCTGCTTGAGCTCAAAAGTTACTGCTCCAGAATTGTGGTCGGGATAACGTGGCAGATAGGTACTGTGTCCAGAACTGACCACTCTTTCAGACACTCTGAGGGTACTTTCACGCAATCACACTCTTAAGGCCCAGTGTGCTTTTGGGCTCATGAATTTATTTCAACAACACATACCTCTAGTCCTATCATGCGGTAGGCTCATGAATTTGTTTAAACAGTATATAGTCTGCGTCCCAATCATGCTATGGGCTCATGACCTTGTATAGACTACATCCCAATCATGCGGTGGGCTCATCAACTTGTTTTAACTTTACAGTCTATGTCCCATTCATGCAGTGGGCTCATGAACTTGTTTTAACTTTACAGTCTATGTCCCAATTATGCGGTGGGCTCATCAACTTGTTTTAACTTTACAGTCTATGTCCCAATCATGCGGTGGGCTCATGAACTTATATAGTCTACGTCCCAATCATGCAGTGGGCTCATCAACTTGTTTTAACTTTACAGTCTACGTCCCCAATCATGCGGTGGGCTCATGAACTTGTTTTAACTTTATTTTTATCTTTTAACTTTTCCTTTTCTTTCTCTCATACATCGCCCTCGACACAAGGTGCCTCCTTGTGTTAATTTGTCCTTTAATGTATGTGCACATACATTTACTATACTCATTTACTGTGGGGTCCTCCCACTATTACTTATATATCTTACAACTACTCAGTCAAACAAAAAACACAGTCATGCACCTATACTACAAACACAGGCATGCACTTATACTACATACACAGTCATTTACTTACATCTGCTAAAATTAGTCTAAAAAAAGTAATGCAAACCAACCCTTTTCCCCTTACAAAACAGTTTCCCTGCCAAGGCTAGTATGTTTGCACACCCTGAATAGCTGCACATCTGAGTCTGACTATGCCATACAAAGCAGTGTGGAATTCACAGAAAATCTGTAATGGGCCCTATTCCAGAACTGCCCTACAGCAATACCAAAGTTAAGATCCACAGAACAGCACCAAATTATTATAGTCATAAATAAATAACATTACAAACTTACCTTGTATGCCTTCAGTTAGGAACAACAGTTCAGGATGTGCAAACAGACATTTTATTCTTACAGAGCTGGGAGTCAGTCTCCATAGTTCTTGATGAAGCATTCTCACTTTACAGACAACCCGTAATTTTATACATTTTCTTATCTAACCTGGTCAGGCAGCGTCATTACGTTACAGTTAATTTGACAAATGAAAAACTTTGCAGATGTCCTCATCCCTCGTGATTTTCACCTCGGACTTCACGTGAATACCTTTCTATACATGATCCACCTGCTTCCAAGGGCTCTTGTTATTAACTTTGGATGTTTCAAACCTGCCCTAGCCAAAAACGCACTTCTAGCCTGGCTAATAATTTTGTAATAACTACATGCCTCACTTCATGCAACATGTACTTCTTTCAGCTTTTCCCAGTTAGGGGTCACCACAGCAGATCCCCTGTCTGCTCATGATAGGCAGTGGAGTATTACAGTGTCAAGTTGCCAGCCCGGTGCCCAACCTTCCACAGAAGGCACACATGCACTCACATCTAGGGCCAATTTAGAGTGTCCAGTCCACCTGCAGCACATCTTTGGGATGAAACCAGAGCACCTGGAGGAAACCCACGTGACCACAGGGAAGACATGCAGACTCCACACAGAAGGCACCCCAGCCCAGGATTGGACCAGAGAACCTCTTGCTGTGAGGCAACACTGCTAACCACTGTACCACTGTAGCCGCCCACCACATGCAACACATACTATTCTCTCTTATTACATACTAAAAGAATACAGTGTAAAAGACAGCAATACTGTGGTTTATGAAGCCGTATTTTTCCCAGCCCTGCATACAAATTATATTTGCTTTTTTTAACAATCATGTTATAGCATCATTAATAAACTCAGAGTAATATACATTTTAATAAGCTGGTCTTGTCCCATGACAGTATGCATAAGGAAAAACAAGATAGATGATAAATTCTATTTATTCTTAAAATGAGTTTAATTTTTTTTTTTTTTTTTTTGCAGACAGAGCTCAGTCTGTCAGTGACCAAGATGTATTGTAATGAGTGTATATTACAGGTATGTGTAAAGGAATACTTAACTCCTTTATATCAAGGATCAAGAAAAAGCATTTTGGAACACAATTTACTGTAAAAGTGCTATTCAGATGACAGGATTAAGAGAAATGAGGGAACACTTTTACTGACACAACAGACAGACTGCAAGCAAGTCTGTTTGATGTGTATTGTCATGCAAAGCTGACTGAATAGCTGAACCTTGCAGGGTGGGAAATGTGATACTCTTGCTAGCAGGGGGATGGGATATGGGAGGAGAAACTGTAGAAGAAACTGAAACAGATCAAAGTTAAATGTCTAAAAATAGGCTGATATCTCAGCAAAGAGATGGTAGTTTGGGAATCCTTTTTCACAGAATGTGCAACACATCAGCAGCAAACACATTTGTAAGAGGCACTGCATGACAGTGAATTATACGTTTACTGAGGCCTCTGAAAAATAGCTTCTCATCTCTGCTTTTCCATTCTAAGTGAATGTAACTCTAATGAGACAGTCCATGTATGGGTACTATAATCTCAGATACAGTGGACCTGCAGCTAGATTTTTCTTTAGATCTAAATTAACTCTCATCGGGATGTCTGCCCCCAGGAGGGCAGTCAGGGGTACAAACAGAATAAAATTATTATTTACTACTTCTATCTGGTACATACAGGTTTGCAATGAGGCAAACATAAGGAAAAGTTGCACAATATATATTTTTTAATTCTTTTCCTGTAGTGGTCCTTTAAAGCTCCACATGAATGAAGTTCTTGTCTTGCTGTAGCAGGCTAACTCTTTTTTTTAATATATTATTTAGCAATCATTGCAAGTTTGCTAGCTAAAACATTGTTTTCTGACCTATGTGGGAAATTTTAAATTTTCACTCCTAAGATACATACATCTTTAACACCTTTTTTACAATCTTAGCTTGTGTTTATATATATATATATATATATATATACTTAAAACATAGCATACTAAATAACAAGCAGTGAGTATCTGCAATAACAGCAGCAATATAGCATGAGAAGACAATTCCATTTGTACAGCTACCATATCTAGTTACTTTACAGTCACTATTTAATAATCATTACGTCACTGCAGGTTCAACAGTCATTTGGTAATTGGTCAACATCTGGTACAATAGTAAAAAACAAAATATTCTAAAAATCAGATATTCCAGTAAGCCTGCTCCTTTAATAGATTAGTGCTTTCGATGATACACTTGTGATAAACTTCAGTGATTGTTGGTGTATTTGGTGTTGTTATCAGTTGTTGTCAGCACTATATTCCACTTCTACAATCAAATGCCTTTTTATCTTTTAGCTCTGGTATAACAGTGCTATCTATGTACAGTACATCCAAACAAAATGTATATCGACTCTCCAAGGGACAGCTGTGTAAAACAGAAATCCAAGAAAAAACAAATTGCTGTTCCTCCACAGAGAGAGACCCTTATAATTCCAAAACGAGTATCAACACCCACTATTTTAATACAAGTAAAATCCAGCACAAGTAAACAAATAAAACAATAAAATCACAGTATAGCAGCAAAAAGTCTCTGTCTTCAAACCAACAGAAGGATAAGTGCTTTCAGCAATGCCTTCTTCAGATCCTGTTGGTTAAGGAAACACACCCATTTCTTATAGGGTAACTGATCCAATCAAATAATTTCCTTAGATTCCTATTTCTTAATACTGGCTTTAAAGGAACCACACCATTAAGTCCGGGGTTCCTATCTGCTTGTAAGTCTGCAATCCATTTGGTTTCTGCTTTTTCAGTTTTATTCACTACATCACCTCCTCTAGCACTAACATGGACTTTTTCCATGGATAAAAAGAACTTATGTCCAGGATGTTTCTGTATGTGATGTGCTAATGCATTTGTCTGTACAGCCAAACGAATGTCACTATAGTGATTAATATTCTTTATTTAAACTATCTATTGTTTTTTTTCTACATTGAATGCTGTGCAACTATCGCATCTAGCTATATACACAATATTCTTTGTATTGTAATCCACGTAGGTCCTCAGTTTGTATTCAGCCATCATTCAGCCCTTCATCTGCTGTTCAGATTCAAAATCTTGAATCTCTTCAGGAAAAGAGGTATCTCTTATTTTACCAGAAACTACTTTGCAAGAAGGATTGATAGCCTGAATTAAAGCTTAAGCCAGACCCCGTAAACCACTCCTGTTTAAGAAAATCTGGGGAGGACTAGACACATGCTTAATGTTTTGAGGGGGGGAGTTGACAGGAAAAATCGAGCCAACCATGTTATAAATGACAACAGCAGCTCCCCCAGGAATGGACAAAGCATTCTGACAAAACAGGACAGCCTTCCATGTTCTCTGCCAGGCTCTCCCTTGCCTCTCAGGGGATCCCAACAGCCTTAGAGGATGTGGCTAACCCCTAGTCCATAGTGGCTGTAGGACTACACCAGAGGGATTTGGTTAAAAGATGAATGGTCTGAGGTACAACAAATGGCCAAAGCAGAGTCACCCACATGCACCAGAGGCAAATCGATAACTTGCTGTGGTGGCAAAGGCTGTTTGCTTAACTTTTTCTTTTTGTGGCTAGAAGAAAGACTGACAATGGAACCAGTAGTTTGCTCCATGGTCAAGCTGAAAATGGTGCCTCTTTCCCAGGGAAGACAAGCAGCCAATGCTGGTAAAAATTACACGTCTTTAAAAGTCACTATTTCACAGAAAAACACTGTAAAAAGCAACACTTTGCCAGTCCAAAAAAGTAAAATAAACACAATTTATCCACAGAAAAATGATTTGTGTTACTTTACACAACTTTTAAACTGACAGAAAAAAAACACTTCCATTTAAAAGCATGACGCAGTCTTGTGACAGTCCATAAAACACAAAATTCCTAGCTTTAAAATAATTTTAATGAAAATTAAAGTGATAAAAGGCAAACAATGTTTAGAAGATGGAAGTTTTTTACTTAAAGGGAGCTTATCTGCCAAGGAAAGGAACAGCACCAAGCCAGCCGTTGATCCTCAGAAGCCTTAGAGGTGCATACTCCTCAGTGACAATAAAGCTTTGAAGGGCTTGGTGCCCATACTTGACAGCTCAGCCCAAGCTGTCTAACAGTTTGAGTACACAGAATGTGTCCTGATGCTTTGGAAGCTAGTCAGCTATTATATCCATGGCAGGATATAGCCCATATAGCTAAGGCTACTGCAGCAGTGGTTAATATTATGAACATTTTGTAGTTATAAGTCACTGTCAGTATGATAGGTAAAGTCATGAATTAAATTGTCTAGCAAATAAATCAGCAAATTGTTCAAAAATATAAAATGAAATATTTGCACTCTGTGATCCTGCATCATTGTACACTACACTGCCTCTGAGGCATAATAGACTATTCACATGAATCTGTTAATGCCTACTTGCATAAATGTAAAAATAATATGTTTATGAACATGAGAATCATGTTCATTGTGAATATGAGAATCACTGACCCATCATCTTAACTGACTATAATGTGGCCTCTAGAACTCTACACTTGTATCTGCACACCATGAATTAATTTCATAATGCCTAATTATTCACAAGCATGTATTTTCAATATATTAAATTGCTGTAGTGACAAAACCTAAAAATAAATTGTGCTCACTTAGATGAACAAAACACAGTTCAATCTAACCCAGTGATTTTTATGGTTAGAATTCATCAGTAACGGATCCTTTGAATCACACATTAAGCTATCAAGCCAACTTTTCTGCAAAAGCTTTCAGTTATAATGTTGATGTTCTTCATTCCTTTTTCTTGCCTCAGTATTTAACCGTGAATAACTGTATTTAAACAGATACCTCATAGGGATTATCATACTTTGTGGAGGTTCTGCCAGGTGTTTTTTTGGTCTCAGGGGGAACTTTACTGTTACAGGATGTATCCTCTCAGGAAGTAGGCCAGGCTGAGGGGCTTCTCAGGTGGCTGTTCTTCCCCTGTTTCCAAGACTTCTTTGAGAGGCAGGCCTAGTTTAGCTTCAGTGGGGTTTCTCCTAGTGCTTCAGGGTCTTTGCCTAAGAAACATATGCTTAAAATGGCAGAGGATTTGATTACTATGATAAGAGGTTCTATGCCCCTCCTGATAAGAGGCCTAGGGTGGAACCTGAGTTTGAGAGTTTTGAGCAATGTTTATTCTGATTCTGATGTGGATTGAGGATTTTTCATTTTCAGAGACTCTGCATTCCATGAGGGAGCATTTTAAATGGGAAGGTCAAGATTTCTCTGATTCCAGGAAGAGGCTTAGGAATTCTTGTTTTACCCCAGCATAGGCCTTTAGCTATACCTCCTGTTCTGAATGTGGTGGAAGATGGTTTTGCAGAGACTTCCCTGAATCCTCATTGTTTGTCTCCTGCCCCAGTTAAACCGGATAGGTATTATAGGGTGCCTGAAGCTCATAAGTATCTTTTAAGAGTCCTGGCAGACCCGAAACTGTCTCTCAGGGGCCTAAAGGTGTGAAGGCCTCAGTTGTTAAAAATCCTGTCCCTCCTGATAAAGAGGCAAGGGCTTTGGATAGATGGGGAAAGAAAGTGTATACTTCTTCCACTTTAGCCATGAGGCGTTGAATTGTCAGTTTCACATGTTAAAATATCAGAATTATCTCCTTTCACAACTGAAATCTAAGGTGGATGCTCTGGCGGAAGGTATTGAGTGTAAAGAGTTGCAGGATTTAGTTCATGTATCTGAACAGGTGGGTAAACATTCCTTACAGTGTGGTTTTGATGCTGTGCAGGCCTCTGGCTGCCACTGGTTCTGTTCGCCTGGTTGAGAGATCAGAATTTAGCTGAGCATGTTAATTTTGGATGCTCCTTTACAGTCTGATGTGTTGTTTGGTTCACCTGTGGAAGCAGTCTTGAAGAAAATGGAGGACAAGGCTAAGTCTATGCAAACTGTTAAGGATTTTTTGCAGGTGCAGCCTCGTTTAGTAGAAATTGGCCTTCTAAGGGATGGACTTATCCTGCTTATGATTCCCAGTCTAGGGGTAGGTCTAGGCGTGGTAGGGGCAGAGCTCAGGGTTCCTTTAGGCCTAGGACAGGGAGTTCCCCTGCTCAGACTTCTAGTGAGGGCAGGGGTCAGTCCTTGCAGACCCAATGACCTGCCTTCCAGCTGCCAGTTCATTCTCGCCTGGCAGCACCTTTGGGAGGAAGGCTGTCTCTTTTCAAAGAAAATTGGGATTTAATTACCCAAGACAGATGGGTTCTGGATATCATTCACCACGGTTACAGGTTTTATTTCCATACCTTGCCTCCTTTCAAAGGCATGCCAGACATTCCTCCTCTACAAAGAACAGAGGCTCACAAGCAAATTTCTCTGTTGCTCCAAATAGGGGCCATTCAGCCAGTTCCTGTACCAGAAAGAGGCCTAGGATTTTATTCTCGCCTGTTCCTAGTACCGAAGAAGGGAACGTGGAGACCAATTTTGGATTTATCTATCCTCAACACTTATCTGGACATTCCCAAGTTCAAAACAACAGCTTTTACCTCTGCTGGGCAAAGATCACTGGATGGTAACTTTAGATCTCAAGGAAGCTTACCTTCATGTGCCTATAAGACTAACTTGCAGGAAGTATCAAATTCTCATTATCAGTTCTCTGCATTGCTTATCTACGGTTCTGGCTCAGTGATAGCTTACTTCAGGCTAAAAGGAATTCAAATCTATCCTTACTTGGGCGATTGCCTGATTCTGGCTCAAGAAAAGGAAGATCTTCTACAGCATTTGGAATATGTCATAGCAGTGCTAAGATGCCTAGGGTATTCTGTGAGCGAAATAAAGTCCAGTCTAGTACCCTCTCAAGACATGTGCTTTCTGGGTGTGAGACTGAATACAGCAGCCCAGATGGCCTTTTTAACCCCGGACAAACAAAAGAATCTTTCCAGTTACTTCCATCACCTATCTCTTCAGTCCGGGCTGACTGCAAGGACAGTCCTTCAAGCCTTAGGGTTCATGGCATCTTGTATTCTGGTGCTTCCCAATGCCAAACTGCATATGAGGAAGCTGCAATGGTATCTCAAAAATGTATGGACACAGCACTGCCAGGATTTGGACACTGTCATTCAAATAATACCTTGCATTCAAAAGGAATTTTTGTGGTGGGCTCAGGAATGTCACCTAAACAAGGGACTCTCTGAACGACAGATGCCTCAGACATTGCTTGGGGAGCTCATCTAAATGGAAAGTGGATACAAGACAAGTGGCCTGCCAGACTACAGCATCTACATATCAACATGAAAGAGATGTTAGCAGTCCAGTTTGCATTAATGGCTTTCAAGGAATTACTTCTTCCAGGGCAGGTGTTGATTCTAACAGACAACACAACTGTCATGTGGTACATCAACAAACAAACATTCTTACCCATTGTGCAGGCAAGCAATGATTTTATGGGAGAACTCTTCAGGCAAGGTTTCTGCCGGGAGCACAGAACTCCTTAGCAGATGTGTTAAGCAGACAAATCATGGATCCCCCAGTGGAAACTGGATCTTCATGTATTTCAAAATTGACAGTGTCATGGGGAACTCCAGACATAGATCTGTTCGCTTCTCCACTAAACCACCAGCTGCCAAAGTTTTGCACAAAGAGGTTTCATCACACAGCTTGGAAAGTGGATGCTCTTTCTTTCAGTTGGAAAAATCTTCATGTGTCGTTTCCACCTCTGCCTCTTCTTCCAAAGGTGCTTCTAAAGGTCAGACAAGACAAGCCAAGGATGATTTTAATAGCTCCAGATTGGCCTCGGCAGCACTGGTACCCATTACTGAGGAGTCTGGTAAGGAAGCCTCCATGGCCTTTACCTTTGATTCCACATCTGTTGTCTCAGAGGGACGGTCATCTGCTCAATGTCAAGCTTCACTCTCTTCATCTAACAGCCTGGCATATTCTGTTTTGAAAGACAGCAGGTCTCAACTTCCTCAACAAGTTTTAAATGTGATTATGGAAGCCAGAAGACCTAGTACAAGGAAAGTGATGAAAAATGGAAGAGATTTTTATTTTGGAGTGCAGCAAACAATTTGGAGATTTCTGAGCCTAATTTGAGTGTGGCTCTTCAATATCTTACTGAGTTATTGGACAAAGGTTTGTCTTTCTCTTCCATTAAGATTCATGGCAATTTCAGCTCACTATGATTGTGACCCACCATTGTTTTCGCATCCTTTGTTCAAGCAATTTCTTAGAGGGGCAAAGAATATAAGACCCCACATAGAGCTCCTACTCCTGCTTGGGATCTCAATTTTGTGTTGGAGAAACTTACTCTACAACCTTTACTGCTGAATTGAAATACTTGTCATGGAAGACTGCTTTTTGTTGGCCATTACTTCTGCAAGAAGGGTTTCTGAGTTGCAGGCCCTTATGGCAGTGGAGCCTTTTGATTTTTCATAAGGATAGGGTATCTTACTAATCCTTCCTTTATGCCTAAGGTGGTTTCTAGTGTGGCTTTAAACCAAACTATTCATTTGCCTACTTTTTATGCAGAACCCCAAAATAAAGGGGAAAAGATTTTGCACACTTTAGATGTACACAGGCAATTATTATTTGAGCAGGACTAAGGATTTTAGGCAGTCTCAGCAGTTGTTTGTTTCTTTTGCTTTGAGTTCACAGGGCAAGCCTGTGTCAAAACAAACTATTTCTAGGTGGATTGGGTGTTGCATTGCATTTTGTTATTCCCATCATGGCAAGGAGATTCCAGCTGGGATTAGGCCTCATTCCACTAGGGCTACTGCCACTTCCACAGCATTTCTAAGGGGTGGCAACTAAGGATATTTTGGAGGCAGCTACTTGGAGTTCAGTGCATACTTTCTCTAAGCATTATCACCTTCCTCTCTACTCTAAGTCTAGGGCTGGTTTTGCCACAGCTATTTTGCAAGGCATGTTGTCAGTTCCTGCTTCCTTATGATTTGCCAGCCTCCCTTACCTCTGCTTTGGGATTCTGTTAGGACTGCAGCAATGTGGAATGAAGAACATAGTACAGTTTTGTACCTACCATAAATGTAGATGTTCGAGGATCCACATTGCTCCTCCTCCTTCCCCTCTGTGTTTAGGGGTGGTTGTGTGGGTGAGGTTGTCTTCTGCTAATTTTGTATATATTGTACATATTTTTGGTGCAGGTATGTTTGGAGTTTTGGGTTTTGGCCTTATCTTTTCAGGGTCTTCTGACATCTGGGGCAAGAAAAGACTGAGGATAATTAGTACCCTGATGTACTGGACTGGACAGCGGACTACCCCAATAGTTAGGACTGCAGCAATGTGGATCCTCGAACATCTACATTTATGGTAGGTACAAAACTGTACTTTTTGTGCTCTAGTATCTAGCCTACATTTAGTTCAGTGTTTTCATTTTGACAACAATGATGTTTCTCTATATGCTGCAAAACATAGTGTGTACAGTCCCAGCCCATGTATCAAGTACATTAACAGAGCATCTTCTGCCTACTGTGAATCTCTTAGGGAATTATTCACATTAGCAACCATTACTTTTATTTGCAGCAAAAACTCGCAAAACATTTTCAACCCTCTTTTTCCCTGACTTCCACACTTTAGAAAAAAATTTAGGGTGACCAAGTGTCTTTGCATTCTCTCTAACATGCTTGACATAGTTTCTTATTATCAAAAAGCTGCAACTTAAAAATGACATTTTCTGAGTTTCTGAGTTAATACAATAAGTTACACATCATTTTAACTTTGTCATAAGACTCAACCCTAACAATGACTAACCTTATTTGCTGCCATACATTTATGAAGCTTTTGTATTTTGCCTCCACTTTACATTTTTATCTAGTACCAGCGGGCAATAGTTTCATTTTAATTTTGCAGACAAATAAATATTCATGAAGCTAATTTATCTGCATACTGGTTAACTCTGGTACTCTAAACACATTCGCAAATTTCTCCAGAGTCAGTGCACATTCTGACAAAGGTGTGCTTCTTAATTTGTTATATGCAATGTCATAGATAATTCTGTCTCTTAGCAATGAATCAAGCAGCCCACCAAACCTAGACGTTGGCTTTATTAAATCATACAATTAGTAGAGTTCTGAGAATCACTGTATTACTAGAACTTGCCTTAATGAGAAATAATGACCAATGTCTGTTGCTGACATGATAGTAAATGAATCACAAGGCATTATTATATGATAGATCTCATACACTCTACCATTATTCCTCTTTAGTAATATTAATTGTGCTTAATACATTAATTGCATCATCCGCTGACAGGTGAAGGAAAGTTGCAGCTTTTATTTATTTACTTTTTTCTGTGATACTATCCCGTGGTGGTGGTGCTGCGGTAGCGTTGTCGCCTCACAGTAAGACGCTGACCGGTTCGACTCTCAGCTAGAGCGTCTTCTGCATGGAGACATGCGTGAATGGGCGTACCTTCGTTGAAGGTTGTGCGTTAGGGCTGACAACTCAGCACGTAAAAATTAACTGCCAATCATTAGCAGACCAAAGTTCCGCTGTGGCGACCCCTAACTGGGAAAAAGCCAAAAGACACAACAACAACTTTTTTCTGTGATACTATAAATATATCATTCTGTACCCACTGCTGTCAGCTTTCTGCTAGATTGTCCTATAGAACTAAAGTGTTGGGAGTGGTATAGTGTTTATAATGATGAACAAAGGGTGCATGGTGGAAAATTTCAACAGTCCAGGATTTCAATTGGATTTGAAGTAACAATTGTTGTTTTGTATTAACTGCAATCATTTTGGCTTTTTTAGGATGTGCTGAGGCTTTATTTATTGAAATTCATTTTCATTTTGTTGAAGTGTTCTAACTTTCATTTCATTTTGTTTGTGTGAAAATGATGAGTGTTCTGGTAGATAAGGGCACCAGAAATTACAATTTGGTAGCATTTTTTCCTCATTTTTAGTGATTGTTATGACTCAAGAGATGCGCACATTAACTGAAAATTCCCCCAGTGCTCCAATAATATTTTTATAAAACATTGTTTGTTTGTTTGTTTTTTAACCTGTAGCCTCTTAAGGCTAAAAATGTAACAGGCAACATGAGCTGTAAACTCGAAAAATCTCATGAACAATTTGATGATGTGATCATCACTATATTCATGCTTAATACCATGTACTCCATGTGCTGTAGTTTAATTATGGGATTCAGTTTCCATTTGTAAACAGAGCACAGCTTGGTACCCTAATACAGACATCCAGGTAGCAGCACTTGGCCAGCCATTCTCTTTACTGAAAAGGCAGCAACCGAAGAGCGTTGCACCATTATGTAATATCCCTCATATACTCTAACCTTAAGGGATACTTCAAGACACATTGCAGTCTGCAGTCCAGTCAGTGTTTCATAAAGAGCACCTTTAGTCCTCATAACTCTAAAAAAAGTGGGATACAAGTCATTGTACAATGGAACTGGAATCAAACATAACATCATGATAAAGAATGGACTCGGCTTCTGGTATAGTGAAACATTGTATATAATATTACATTTGTCTCCTGTAATGCTGAAAGACAGAACAGCTAAGCTAAAAAATTGCAGTACATCACTTGTTTGGAGAGACTAAGCTGTTTGGGAGAATCCCATTAATCATCTAGTCAGTAACAGAATACTTTACCTGAACCTTGTTGAGAGAATATCTACATTTAAAAAAGACAGGAAGAACCTTGCATAGCATAACAAAACTGTTTAGGAGGGGTTATTTATTTGTCTAGTACTGAACATAAAGAAAGTCTAGACACCATTTCTACAACGGATGGTGATCTGACTCTGGTATTATTTTCTGTTTGGGGTATAGGAGAGTTCTCTTACTCTGCCAGCAAGGCAGCATTTACCCTGCCTCCCAAAGCAATTTGAAAATATAGATGCTTGTGTTGAGGATGGAGGGGAAGTTCCTATTGCTATTCAAAACACATGACACTCTGACCTTCAGATATTACCTGAAAGCATCAGTCACAGCTTTGCAGTACCTGCAAGACCAGGCAAATTCAGGAGCACAAAATCACTCTGAATTACCATATGCATGTCAGTCTCAGTTTAACAAGAAGAAATAGTGAGGTCAGAAAGGGTAATGAAAATCAGAAACGAATAGGGTATGTGAATACACATTAGGGGTGCTCATTACATTCTTAATGAGCTTCCTATTGAAATGTCGGCACCCAAAATGTTAAGTGCTGACAAGCCAGAAAAAAGGGAACCAAAACTACAGGAGAAGAGTGAATCTAAACATTTCTCTTGTCCTTTAAATTTATTTTTTGCAAGGTGGCAAGCCCCACTGCATCTCTTAATGTGAGGGGCAAGCTCCTCCATACCCCCTGAACTTATATATACCAACTCCAAGATCACCAGATTTGACAGAAAAGAGAATATTCTGGAAAATAACCATCTCACACTTGGTATACATAAGCCTGTTTTTCTGTGATTTAGTCTCTATATTTTAGGACTTACTCTAATGGTCCCAACTGTTCAAAAGGTTGCCATGTTCAAGCGACTTATAAAAAGAGAGTACAGCACAGAAAACGTTTAAGTTATTTTTTCTTTATTTACTGCATTGCTGATAACATGGAAACAAGCTGTGTAAAGGAGTCAAGCTCTCATTTATGCATGACTGTAGTATATCTATTTCTGTCACTCTATTAGGGTTTTGATAATAATGAAAAAAACAGCGTTTTTTTTTTTTACCAAGACTGTGCTAGAACTCCTAACTAGCTGATGGCCCAGGCAGACCAGACAGAAACACTTTCACACATAGATTACATCAACATACTCTGAAACTAATATTTAAAAATGTGTGTGTGTGTGTGTGTGTGTGTGTGTGTGTGTGTGTGTGTGTGTGTGTATATATATATATATATATATATATATATATATATATATATCAGAATCATTTTTCACTACAACCAAAAATAGCATTTGAATAATATTTAAAATCAGTTTGCTATATGCTGCCATTTCAGGTACCCTGCCCTTCTGTCAACTCAAATGCATGGTAACCTTGTCCATAACAGTTCTATGCAGCTTTCTTATCTTATAATGATGAAGATGGAAATATCTTACGACTGCACAACTAAATAGGTATTCAAGCTAAGTTAACAATTAATATGATGATACAAAAAATTCTACAGGGCTGATCTGGGTCATTTAACTTGATAGTAGACCTAGAAAGCATTTCTAACACAACATACAATGTTCATGATTTCCCACATCTTTTATCTGATGAAAATTCCACCAATCCCACCAATATATTATATATGTAATAATATTTGATGTGCTACTATTATATTATATTCACACTGGGGTAGTATCATTAATAAAAAGAAGAACTAAATTTGGTTATAAGTAATCAGGATTCACAACTTCAACAATGTGAAATGTACAGAAAGGAGATAGCATTCACTGCTACAAGTTCATAGGTTCATAGGCTCATAGTTACTAGGCTAACTGCCCTTGTCGGGCCATTTTAAGACTACTCAATTTTCCTTTTGGTACCAGAGTTAAGCAGTCCCTTTTGGTGTTAGATTGGCCTTACCTATCCCATGGTCAATAATTATATGTTACCCTAATGAAGATAGCTGGAATTACGCCATAGATAACATGAGGGGACCCATGCATGGGATAACGCCTTTAGTAGATGCCTCTGTCCAGTAGTATTACATGGAACAGATATGAGGTAAATTTTCTATCACCCATCCATAGATCCAAGTTGAGACTGAATATGGACAGGGATGAGCTTTGTTTTACTTGGATGAGGAGGTTGTTCCAGAGCAGTGGTATCCTCTGCGAGAGATACCTGTCCCTCTAAACCATTCTGTAGATGTTGCAGAAGAGGTTTCGATCCCTGGACTGAGTATATCTGATGACATTTGATTTGTTGATATGCAGTAAGTCCATAAGTATTGGGTTTGAGGATGGTTTGTATGCCAGACACAGGTCACCTCTTAGCAGTCTGTAGGATACTGAGTATAGTGACAGGCCTTTGAGTCAGTTCATGTAGGGTATATTGTTAGGAGCTGTACCTTTTTAGAAAGGTATCTCTGTAGGAATTCCAGTTGTTGCATGTGATACATGCCAAATGGGGTATTATACTCAATGACTGGCCTAATGAGGGCCTAATGAAGGCTGAGTAAAGTGTGACATGACATCTTTAGATCTAGATGCAATCCAGTTGTTTATACACTATGTCATATATACAGACTTTCTTCAAACAGTGGATACATGTTGGTCAAAGGTTAGGTCACTATCCACATACGTTTCCAAATCCCGAACAGCTGGGTCTACTCTTAGCAGTGTATTGTCAATGTGGTAGTTGCCTGATGTAAGTGGCCTTCCAAAGGATACAATAATGCATTTTTTTCTCATTTAAATGCATAGTTGCTCAGCAGTACAAATATGCCACAAAATGCTTTGCTTGCTTTACAACAGTATGCATCAGACAGAAAAACATATGCAGTACTTTAATGTAGAAAACAGAAATAAAAGCTATCTTATGATCAATCTCATATGATCACCTGGTATAAATGATTTGTTTTTCACTCCTGCAAATAGTATGACACAAAAATAAGTCAGTCACGTATGTGCATGGCATGTTTATGCATTTTTATTTTCTGGTGTACTTTTAGACACTTTAGGAAGTATTTTATTGTTAATTGCATTAATGTAGGTGGCACGATGGTGCAGTAGTTAGTGTTGCTACCCCACAGTGATTGGTTCCTAGCTAGAGAGCATTCTTGTGGAGTCTGCATGCCCAACCTGCCTTCATGTGAGTTTTAGCTGAGTGGTTTGTGTTTTGTCTGCCTTATGCCTACTGAGTGCCAGGACGAACCTCAGCTTCCACATGACCTTGTGTTACAGAAATATGAAATTGGAGAATGAATGAATGAATAAATTAGTTTACTAATTTATTTTCACTAGTTAGGTATGTATCTTTTTTCTGTGCTGATACTGAAAAAGGACCATGGGGATTCATTCCCTTACTTCAATAAAAGATTGATAAACAAATCAATAACAGCTGTCATAGTTTCAGTTTAGGGCAGGAAGGTGGGTATAAAAGGGTCAGAGTAATAGAGAGGGAGTATGTGACATTACTGTTGCCAGAATACTTCACAACATGTGTGCAAACCTATGAGTTGACAGGAGCATGGAACTTAGAATACAAACATTATCTGGAACTGACACTGATCCGGATAAAGTTTACACATTATGATTGGCATACATCTAGCAGTGCAATGATAGTTTTGTTTGACGCAAATAAAGAGCTAATAGTTATGCACTGAAATAAGAGAAAGAAAGGGAGAATAAAAAGAAAGAAAGTTCCACTTTCTATAAAAAGGTTAGTAAGACAAGAGTGCAAAAGTTGTACATAAAATAGTGTGAAGAAGCAGAGCAAAATGTGACTAACAGTAAAAGGACTAAAACTGGAAGTTAATAATCAACAGAAATGAAATCCTGCCAACAGCCTGGCTAAAATAGTTGTCTTAATGTGCAAGGGATGTTTCCACACCGCAGCAGTCAGAAATGTTTTCCATAGGAAATCTTCAGTGATGCCAACATAGTAAGCTGCACACCTCATAGAGAGAGAGGACGATAGAAAAGAAGGTAGTAGATATGGAGAAAGAGACAGAAAAAAAAGGAGAACAAGAAGATACTTTGTGATGCCCTATAAGCACTAGATATGGAATTATGGCGTGGCAATCAGTGTAGCACACGAATGCATACATACACAGTGAACATGTGTGTGTGTGTGTGTGTGTGTGTGTGTGTGTGTGTGTGTGTGTGTGTGTGTGTATACACACACAAACATTTGCTGATTCACACTTCATTCAATATGCAGCTTGACCAACATAAACTATCAACCACAACCCATTCATGATGGTAAGGGAATGCAAAATGGACCATTGCCCCCCCAAAGGACCCATGGTTGTATCTGCCTCCCGGTTATAAGATCAGGTGTTGCACAGGATCATAGGATCATAAAAGATTACTAGGCTATCAACCCGGAGGTTATTTTAAGCCTAGCCATTTCATCCCAATGTAATACCATGAAAATGCTAGTCAGTACCCAAGATTGCATTTAGTGATGACTACCCATGTTTAGGAGGGTTGTGAGCATTATCCCTGGAAAGAATTTACAGTGCCCCATCCACTCATCTACGTCCCTCTTGAACAGTTTCATAGAGGTGCTCTGATTCATATGAATTGGTAGCCTGCTCCAAAGACGCAGCAGTCACTGGAAGATAAAGCTGTCCCTCCAGCATATCCTATTTAAGTTGCAGGCCATATTTAGGTCCCTGAAATGGATAGCCATAGTCCCGTTTGATTTACTGATATGCAGCAAGTTCAAGGTTTGGGACTTGGATTGCTCTGTAGGCCAGGCATAATTCTCCCTAAGAAGTCTATATGACACGGATTATAGTGTCAGGGACTTTATTCGGTCTGTGTACATGCTGGAGTTGTTAGAAGCATTTGAGGTCTCTCCATTTGCTGTAGTCACTTGGTACAGTAAATGCCAAATGGGCTGTTTTACTCATTTATGGGCCAGATTAGTGCTGAGTATAGAGAATATATTTTGCTCTCGAGGGGATGCCTTTACTAATCAAGTGTGCTATGTAGAAAACCTTCCTCACTACAGTAGACACATGATGGTCGAAGTTAAAGTTGCAGTCAAGTTGTGATCCTAGGTCTCTTACCACTTTGTGGGTACTTAGGGTATTGTTATTGATTTGATAGTGTGAAGGGACATTGTTTATGCCGAAGGGAAAAATGATTCATTTCTCTGCATTGAGTTTGAGAATGTGACTAATTCACCAGTCGTTGATTTGCAAGAGACCCTCCTGGAGTATATTGACATCATTTGCAATGAGTGTTCAAAGTTTTTTAATGAGCTACAGTTAACTGGAACTATTGCTATGGGAAAAATGACATAGACCCGATATATATATATATATATATATATATATATATATATATATATATATATATATGAGAGTATCAGTTAACAGTGAAATAAATAAATACTAAATGCAAAAATATCAATCTAAAAACATTGAAAATAAAATGTTGAAAAAAAAATAAACTTATTTTATGAAGGGGCAAGCCCAACCTGCACCCTCTCACACCCCCTGCAACTTATATATACCATTTCTGAGATCGCACAAAAGTGGGGAAGGGATACATTTCCAGTCCCCATTGTACAGCACACTCACACACACTCAGATGCTGGTAAAGCCAGCAAAACTGATGAAACCAACATTCAGTATTTTGAATGTTTGATATAACTACCTAAAATTACATATATACATCAATTTCAAAAGCTTAAAACTCCAAAAAAAATCTTAAAGAGCTATTTTATGAGGGTAGCCTGCCCCCCTGTATAACCCACTCCCCCTTTCACTTATATAGACCAACTCTAAGATAATTAAACAATGGGGAAAGGAAACATTTCCTCCCCATGCTGTACCACAAACTTCCATACACAGATGCTAGCAAAGCCTCATTAGCAGGCATGTGTAACTATGTAGCATTCAATTTCTGGATTTTCTGAATGTTCAAAATATTTACCACACCTATACAACTGTGTGTGTTATAGATATATCTTCTTCTTCTTTCGGCTTTTCCTGGTTAGGGGGTCACCACAGCTGATCATCTGTCGGCTCATGATTGGAAGTGAAGATTTACAGTGTTGAATTGCCAGCCCAGCACCCAACCTTCCACAGAAGGCACACACATGCACACACTCACACCTAGGGCCAATTTAGAGTGTCCAATCCACCTACTGCATGTCTTTGGGATGAAACCAGAGCACCTGGAAGAAACCCACATGACCACAGGGAGGACATGCAGACTCCACCCCAGCCAAGTATTGAACCGGAGAATCTCTTGCTGTGAGGCAACAACGCTAACTGCTGCACCACCATGGCCACTCTCTCTCTCTCTCTCTCTCTATATATATATATATATATATATATATATATATATAAAATATGTGTGTGTGTGTATATATATATATATATATATATATATATATATATATATATATACTTGATATGGTCGACATTTCAGAATGTCGACATTCATAGGGCCAAGACCATATGATCGACATTTGAAATATCGACCATAAAAATAAAAAATAAAAAAATAAATGAACTTACCTTCACACTGCTAGCAGGGGGGTTATGCCCCCCTGCACCCCCCCTGAACTTAAATATATCAACTCCATTCCGCACTGTACGGTGATGCCTTTTCCACATGGTTGACATTTTGAATGTCAATCATATGGTGTCGGCCATATGAATGTCAACATTCTGAAATGTCGACCATGTGAAGGGAACACACATATATGAATGTCAACATTCTGAAATGTCGACCATGTGAAGGGAACACACACACATATATATATATATATATATATGTGTGTGTGTGTGTGTGTGTGTGTGTGTGTGTGTGTATGTGTGTATGTGTGTGTGTGTGTGTGTGGGTGTGTGTATATATATATATATATATATATATATATATATATATATATATATATATATATATATATATACATATATATATATATATATATATATATATATATATATATATATATATATATATATATATATATAAAGCATATATATACATATACATATATATATATATATATATATATATATACATATATATATATATATATATATATATATATATATATATATATATATATATATATATAAAGTATGGCGGTTTTCACCACTAGAATGTGTAGATTTCTTGTGCATGTGAAACTTGTACTATTATTGTTTGCATTTACTCAGCGAGTAAATGGAATGTCTTTAAGGGAATTGAAATATGACTGAGAATTAGACCCAGGTGTCAGCAAAGGTATACAAAAGAAATGGCTGTGTAATCCAAGTCAGAAAAATCTGACAGAAAGCCTGAGAATGTTACTGGAGAGACAGGATGGCTGCATAGAGCATGGCACTGAAGAAGAGGAGTTTATCCAAAGGACAGTTTACTTAGGTTAGTTCTAGGCTAACTGCCCTTGCGAGCCATTTTTTTTAAAGCCTAGCCAGTTATCCCTTGTGAGACTCAAACTCTGCACCTTGTGTTTGCAAGGCAAACACCTTAACCATTAGGCCAACCTGATGAAGAAAGCTGGAGTCTGTTTGTCTGGAGAGGAACAAAATCAGAGACTCCATGTTTTATGTTGTATTCATGACCCAGATTTACTCAGGGTGATTTACTTTTTGTTAAAGACCACAGATATTAATTTCATTTTGGAAGATCCAGCTTTTCAGTTCCATTGTGTAACTACTACTTTATATAAAACACTCTGGTGTCAGCTACAATAATTCTGCACATTGCTGGAGAATGCCAGTTAAACTACAGCCTACTTTTTTATTTTGCACACTTAAGCCCACAAGACAGAATTGTTCCTTTTTGGGGTGAATCAGAGGCACACTCTGGTTAATTCATTTGCTCAAAGTCACATGGTGGGCAAAAGTAAGTTGAAGGAATCAAACCTTGTGCCCTGAGCATTTCATTAATTTAGTCCAGTGAGCTAATGGCCTTCCTAAAGTCCATAGCCCATCACTGTGTATAAAAGTATTCTGTGGTCCACTGGTACTTTGAAACCTTTGCTGAGTTAAGTGCTGCACTGAAGCACACAGTAACTTTTACAAAAATAAGCATATATATTTTTTCATTTGCTCTTTTGGAAACTGCATTCCTGAAGGAGTATATCTGTTTCTGTTCCTTGTGTAGTGCTGTTTGAGACATTTTTGCTATTTTCCTGAAAGAGTATACCTGCTCCTGATTTTTTGTGCTATGATCCTGAGAGAATATCCCTGCTTCTGAGCTTTGTATTGTCTTCCTGAGAGAGTGCACCTGTTTCAGAAGCCTGTGCTATGTTCCTGAGAGATGTCAGTTACTCCTGCACTGTCGACAAAATGACTACTATGGTGCAACTTCTGTAAGCAATCACTGACACTGCTATAGGCATGGTTGGAGTCACAAATTCCATCATGATGCCAAGAGCCATGTCACCACTGAAGCCACTGACCTAGGCGAAATATTTTGAGATTTACATACAACCAGAAAGTATAGGGAGAAGCTGACTGGACACACACTTTCTGTACAACTAAAATGGGATCTGCTCTGAACAGTCATGGACATGAAAGGAGCAGATGACAAGGACTATGAGAAAGTAGAAAAAATGCATGCTTGCTCAAGCTGTGGTTGTAGCAGAGACCCAAGCCTGAAATTGTTATAAGTAGATGTTTTACAAAAACTAAGCAGCAATTTCCCAGTTGTTCATAGGTTCATAGGTGTTTGCTAGGCTAACAATCACAAGGGCCTTTTTAAGCCTAGCCATGCATCCCAAATCTCTGACGAGTTCTGATACCCTTGATAAGTGTAAGTATGGGCCTGGGAGATGAACCATTTACAGGTTACCTGCTTGCATCAAAGACATGGGTGCAAAACCAGGGATGAATTTCCAGTTTCCCATCCAATTGTCCAAGTTGCACTTGAATTGGATTAGGGAGGATGGGGAGCCTGTTCCATAGACGGGGTAGTCTCTGGGATACATACCCATCTCTCCAGCAGGTCCTAAGTTAGAACACAGTAGGGTCCAACTAGAAAACAAATCAGGTAGAAATATTGGAGATTGACAAATTCAGCAGTCATCAGTGAGTATGATTAAATAGTGGCTGCGACAATAGGGAGGTAAAAGTCTGTATACAGTGACTTGCCTAAAGCAATGGAGAAATCAGTTAATAAACCTGAGGTAGCAACTTCAGATATACTTTGTTTTGTGTATGGGAAAAGGGGCCATACTGCCAAATTCTATAACAGGGATGTCAATTTTGATACAACTGTGAAACCTACTGAAAGACATACAAATGATGTAGACCTTATGCAATGGTATATGATCTCTGCTAAAGTGGCTAAAACTGCATTATGCATTGTGCAACTGCTAAACTAAGTATACTTTCTTAGTAGATGGAAAATAATTACAATGGCTGTTAAATTCTGGTGGTATGGTTACCCTTTTAAAATGGCACTATATTTTCAACGGAACACCATGACTGTGGAAGTAGTATCAATTTATAGGTCAAGAAATGATATCCCATTGCTCTAGTGGCTGCCAAGTTTTGTTTGAGAAGGTATTACAGCTAACAGGCCTAACATGACATGAAAACTGGGAAAGACTTTCCTCACTTTAAAGAATTGTAAAAACAATGGGAAGTGCTTTTGATAAAATCATATCACCAGCTTAAGGGAGTAGACTACTAGAAAAATTAGTCCATGGTCCTACCTTTATCTTCTTCTGAAAAGGGGAAGGGAAACTGACAACAATCATGAACATTACTAAATGTGACTACAGTAAACACTCAGGAATAGTGTTAGAAAGTCCAAAGGGAATAAGGATATGAATAAGCATAAAAGGAGAGGAAGAACATACAGCCCTTCCAGAAGATAAAGTATGGCTAACATGGGGAGTGGTACTAGCTCAAGGGTAAAGAACCATAACCAGAAAGGTAGAATAGCAAGTACGGTTGTTTAGAAAGAAATATCTACTGCAAGTCCTCCGTGTATAGGGGGCCTACAGCTAAAAACTCTGGTAAAGGAAAGCTTCAGTGGATACAGAATGGCAAGAAAGAGGTAGCAACCATGGAAAAACAGGTATGAATGTGATAATTAGGAAAAAAAGGTGTGTCAGACGCTGAGCCTCTTACAGAAAAATATGATTAGATCTCTTCGGAGTAGGAAACAACTGGTGGTTACATTGATTACTAGTATGAATTACCTCTCCTAAGAGAATGGGACACTGAAGACCAGTGCCTGTGCTAGCAGGAGAAAGGGCAGAACACTCTACCTTACAAGAAACTGCTAGACAAGAAACTCTTGATTTAGCTGACCTTCTGGTAAGTCAGTTAAATTTTAATAAGACTCAGTGGGCAGATGGAATTTTGAGTAGATAGAAAAATAATATAATTATTGTGGTTGGAGAGGAACCTACCACAAATATCCATACTTCCTCTCCTTATTTTAAAATACAAATTGCCTTGCTGTTAGAGTGAATAAAAAGAAATAGGGAGTAGTGCATCAGCTATTGATACCTAGGCTCTTCGCGGACAAACCCAAGGCAAGAGTTTTAGCTAAGTTTCATTGGTAGGACATAATAAAAGAAATTTAACATTTTTGCAAAAGATGCAGTTGTTCAAAGTGCCACCTATTACTCTGTTTCTGCAAGCACTGAATACTACTAATTCCACCTATGTCCCACCCCTCTTAAATGCTTACACATAAATATGGATGTACCCCAAGCACAACAATACACACACAACTCCTAAACCATCAGTCTGCACTTAAGCACTTCAACTTTCTTTCCTCCCTTATATTTACTAACTGACCCCAGTGATCACAACTTACTCAGTCAACCCCACTCATCTAACTACTCCTACGCCTCTATAGTTGTTCTCCCAGTATTGCAGCTCCTGACTCATTGGCCAATCTCTCCACAAACCTACATACCATGCTTCTCTTAAATAGCGCTGAATCTTTACTCTTCCTGTTTTATCATCTTGCAAATTATAATACATCACTTAATCTTGCACACATTTCTCCCACTATCTGCTTCATGTCTAGCCATTCAAATCACCCCACTTCACCATTAATCACTTCCAGTATATAAAATGACTCAACCAAACTTTACTTCAGATTTAAATTACTAAACACTAGTACCTACCACACCAAAATAAAATTCACTCTTAGTTAAACCAGAACAAGCTTACCAAACTTATCCATCTTTCTCTCTCTTATCACTCTGTGGGGATATTTACCCCAACCCTAGTCCCTGTACCCATTCATACTCCACAATAGCCTCCAAAACTCATCCCCCCCCAAAAAAAAAAACCCTTCCTATTCAGCCCACTGATCTCCTTCCAAAACATGGATAATACCACCATCACCAAAACCATCAGAACTCAACCAGTCTACCTCAAACTCACCCAAACTACTTAAATTGATTTTCATAAGTACTCCAAGCATCTACAATAAGATTTCAGAACTCCACGGCTGGAACTCACACAATAAACCAGATATACTTGCCATAACTGAAACATGGCTAAAACCCCATATGCTTGACTCTGGAAATTCACCTCCTGGTTATAATATCATCAGGGCTGGAAGTAATCCAAAAAGGTTGTGGAGTAGCTTTATAATACCCTGACTATCTTGAAATCCTACCCTATACTAAACCTATTCCCAAATTCCATAACGCTTAACTTTAAAGAATTACACAACTACAATAAAAGACAGATTAACACTGACAAGAAAATCTACTACAATAACCCCTTACTAAATCAATGTTCCAAGCTTAAAAAAAATTCTGGTCTTCTTTTAATAATGTACTCCAGCCTGGAACATCCACCACTTCTAATCCTGCCCCAAATAACACTTCCTCTGAGATAGCTGCTCAGTTTAACACACATTATATAGAAAGTATTAAAGCCCTTACTAAAGATTTTCCACCTAACAATCCTAGCATGCCCTATCTCCAGATAGCAAACACTCTCTGTTTCACCCTAATACCCATCCAGACCTCCAACATCAAAGTGCTACTCCATAAACTGAAACCTTGTTCTCCTTCATTAGATAATCTCCCATCAGAACATCAAGCTAGCTACCACTTCCATAGCCTATCCTATGTATGTCTATCCTGATTAATAGATCTATCAAGGAATTATGCATTCCTTCTCTTTGGAAAAAAAAAATTAATCAACCCCTTCCATAAAGGAGAAACCTTAATTGATATAACCAATTTCAGACCTATTGCCATATTATCTCCTTTGTCAACATTTCTGAAGAAGTGTATTTGCAAAGAACTACTTGAACACATCCTTCAGGAAAAGCTCCAGACTCTGACACAACATGGTTTTAGACCCACACCTAGCACTACCATGGACTTATTAACCTTCATAGATACTATTAACAAAGTCAGAAACAAAGGCAAACTCATTTCCTCTGTATTCCTTGACCTCTCTAAAGCTTTTGATCTTGTTTCTCACTAAAAAGCTTCACTATCAACTACCTTCCCTAGGGCTATCATACTCCACACTACTATGATGTAACAACTGCTTAACTGATAGATACCAGGCTATTAAATGGCTGTCCACATTTTTTCACTTCCTTCCTGTCAATACTGACATGCCACAGGGCTTCATTCTCGTCCCTCTACTTTTCAATAAATTTACGTAAATTCTCTAAGCAAGCTTCCCTCATATAATATACTGATGATTCTACCCTGATATGCACTTCAAATAACCTCATACACCTGCAGAGAATTACTCAAGAAGCCTTTAACTCTATTGAAAGTTGGCTACAGGATAATCACCTGCTACTAAATCCCCCCCCCCAAAAAAAAAAACTTAATTACTTCTCTTTTTTTCCAAAATCCAGTTTCCATGAAAAAAAAACAACTTTAAAATTTATTCCTTAAATAATACAATTGAAGTTACTTCAGATACAAAACTATTTGGTATGACAATTGATGACGATCTTAAAGTTGATTTACATATCCACAACAGCATTAAGGAAAGCCATCAAAAACCAAGTACCCTTCATAGAGTATAGAAATTCCTTAGAGACTCTGCCAAGGTAACTCTAGCTACCACTTACCTCTTACCCTCACTACTATACGGAACCCCTATCATGATCAACCTACAAGCCTCACTTAGTTCTAAACTTGAACAATGCTATAACAAAGTTGCCAAATTTACTTTCAAAAAACCTTTCCAGACCCATCACTGCTTAGCACTAAAACCACATAACTGGCTTGAGCTTCCTCACCACCTGTCTTATACCCAGTTCATCTTAGCCCACAAAATCATCTATACCCAATTTTTCCACTCCAGAAATTAGTTCCACACTCTACTTCTATCTACTAGATTATCCTCTTTGGTCAAATGATGAACAACTACTTTGGGCTGCTGTGGTCAGCCTCTACTTCAATAATGTAGTTGGAATAAAATATGTATATCAATCAAGTCAAGTATCTTTTCAAAATAGTACTAAAATAATTTCTCTGTGCCTCATGCATTTGTCCCTGCTCCTCATCTGAGACATGGCTTCTCCTAACATCCTTCATCACCTTTATATACCTCCCTCTTAAAGTACTAAATCACTTAAACTGCTTATCCCCGTCTAATACTTTACTTTATTGTAGCAATTAAACTACTTTACCTACTTCTAATTTAGCACAACCAAATTTCCATTCTATCACTATTTGTCTTTTAACACTTAAACTATTGTTTACCCCCCTAATACTTCACTTTAATGTATTTCTTAAATTACTCCTACCTATCTTTTACACCACCCTTCTATCTGTAAATTCCCAATACAATGCTGTACGTTAAGGTTTGTGAATATCCATAAAAATTTTATTATACTGACTAATATGCTATATATACACTGTAACTGCAGTATAAAATTGTTACTGTAAATATTGATTGCATTAAATTTGTTACCTTGGACTTTTCCTCCCCAGGCTTCCACTAAAAAAAGGCACCTGTGTCTATATGGACTTTCCCAGTAAACAAATGTCAGTAAATAAATAAATTAAATATATTAGCATTGAGGTTGCACAGTCACCCTCAGTGGTAAGGGAGTACATAATTTGCAAATCAGAATGAGTATTCCCTTACTTCTGTAGTTGTGCAACCTCAGACTTAAGCACTGAATATATAAACAATAGCAGCTTCAAGAAGCTTTCATTTTAATGTCTTTTCATCAGTTATCATAGATCTAGTGGTAAGTTCTCATTCATATATTCTGTGTAAAATATAGTAGCATAGATCCAGAATTTGGCTGTCTAATACAGGTGAAAGAGAGGTTTGCAGATTATTAAATGAAAACTGGGAAACGCTTAAAGGCCTGTATTATTAAAGTTGTGATGTTATTTTATATTATATTCCATATTTAATGAAGCAAGCAGACCTCTCTAACAGATCACCTCTTCTTTTTTACCCCACAGGACTATCTCCTTCAGCAATGGCACTGTATTAAATGTGGGTCACAACCATCTTCTAAATGGTTCAAGAAACTTTCAAAACAAATCAACCTGGAATTGTATCAAAATTCATTAGCACCTCTTGCAATTACTATGCACTGTCTTTAAATAATATGTGTCAAAATTTGCATTACAATTTCTTTGTTAATTTCAAATGCAGTGCTATTATTTTATATACACTAATAAAATGACTTCTAAAAATAATCTAATAGATGTGGCTTATGTGGTACAACTGTACTGTCTGCCTGAATTCATATTTTGCTCCAAATACAAAATGTAATTTTAGATATTGCTTTTTATTTTAGCTGTGACTCACAGTCACCAATGAAATGCTGGTAGGGCTAAATTTCCATCGAAGAAATTCATGAGTAGGCATTTAAACATATCGCATTCTCCTTACAGAACTAACAGATAGAGCTAAAATGTATACCCTGAGTGGACTAATAATATTTAATGGTCTGTATTTGAAACAAATGCTTTTAAAATGGATATTTTGTTTTACCCAAAATTATAAACAAGTTATAAGTACTTTATTTTGTACATGCAAACGTAAGCCAGAAGCAAGAACAGTTAACTACTAAGACAAGAAAAAGAGATGAAAACCTGTAAGTCATGGCTCAACACTGCTAATGATATGGTCACATAAAGTTTCCATTGCAGACCTTCAGTGAGCTAATAGTGTTGTTGCCTCACAGCAAGAGGTTCTCCCGTTTGATTCTCGGCTGGAGTGTGGGAGTGCCTTCTGGGTGGAGTCTGCATGTCCTCCCCGCGGTTGGATGGGCGTTCGAAAGACATGTGTAAATGGGTGTGCCTTCGTTGAAGGTTGAACGTCGAGCTGGCACCTTGGCGTTCGTGAAAATCTACTGCCAATCATTAGTGAACCGGAGTTCCGCTGTGGCGACCCCTAACCAGGAAAAGTCAAAATACAACAACAACAACCTTCAGTGAGCTATATGGTTATACAGTAAATGCACATGTAATACAACTAACTTTAATGAACTGTTACAAAAAACTACAATTATTTTCCTCACTCATCCAGCATTAAAGAGAAAGAGTAATTTAGACATCTAGGAAAGGCAGTCTATGTTCAGACGTATGTCTCTGTCAGAAGTAAACCACCTGATGTATATTAAAACATGATCCTGGGTTACTGGAAACTATAAGAATTATTTATTTATTATCACCTTTACAACCTCTGCCTATGAAAACAAACTGGTCTTAAACTGAATACATACCTGAGGTTCAATAGCCTGTAAGTAGATTATGTATAATACATTTAATCTGACAATCCTGTAAATGATTTTAGAAAATGGATAAGGATATGTTACATTTTTATACTGGCAGATATTTACTTCCACATGTGGAAAATACATGGTACATTTTTTTAACAATACATAGATTCACCTGTACAATTTTCAACATTGTTTAAAATGTCATCTTTTCTGACCTGTCCACAAAATATTGTTGTCTATTTTTGTTCATTTTGCACAGCTGTTTTTGCTTTAGTCTGCTACTCTCATGGGCATCAGGTGTCTTTGCAAATTGTTTCATAATGCTGTGTATTATCTATAAAACAGTTTTGCACTACTGATGTACATTTGTCCTTGGAACCTGATTCCTACAATATTAAATCTTCCAGTTAAACATGAATATTGAATTGCTGGCATCATGTTTGTTTAACATCTCACAATTATTAACATGGATATTAAAGGAATGTTACTCTTTTCTAAGAAGACATTTGAGGATTTTTCATATAATTATTTAGCAATCTTCTATAAATACCTTGCCTGAGCTTAGACTTCAGTTTTACAGTGAGTGTTGATGTTGACAGGATAAATATTAGTCTAGTCATAAAAGTATGCATTTAACTCATTCCCATGGCAGCAGTGTTGAGAAATGATAGTGCATTTCATAAAATAAATTTACAAATTGTTGTTTCATCATTTTTGTTATTCCAGAGCACTGCAGTTTAATGTCTGTGTTGCCTGACCTCCTTATTGTTGGCTGTGACTGCAAGCCATTTGTAAAAATCATTACATATGAGCTGGGACATAATTATAAATGATATGCAACATGTATATAACCCTTGCAATTTAGATGTATCTTTATTTCCATATGGCTATATTTGATCTCACTTTCTTTCACAAACCCTCATCTACAATGTGTTACCTGATACAACTTTCATTTTAAGTCTTTCACAAAAAGTATTAAGGCATATATGATAAATCTGTAATTTTCTTACAGTGCTGTCATAAAGTATTGCATTATTTATTTATTGACATTTATTGTCTCTTCATTGCAGCAATTACTTTTCCATTGTTGCTGTGACTATTCCCTCTCACTCCATCCCACTTCTCCTTCTCCCCATCCACCTATTCATTCAAACACAATGTTACTTAAAATTTCCACCCTCCTCTGAGTATTTATCACTCGTTTTATTTGCTCTTCCTTATATTTTTACATGTCATCCATAATGCAGTTAGAACTGAATCCATTTTTAAATTGCATCCTTTCTGTCTCAAACTTCTAGTATTCAGTTAATTCCACTACATAGTTTGCAACCAGCATACTATTGCCAATAGCCTTCTGGTTTACAAATGTTAACTAATATTAGCAAAACGTTGCCATCTAAGATTTTTAATCTAACTAGTTGGTTTATGTTTTTGTATTTGTTTTTTATGCATGGGCATACACTGAAACAGGTCACAATGGATGAGTGCTCTGCCACAGTTAACTTAGTTCAATCTATCCAGCCATCCATCCATCCTCTACCCTTTTTTCCCATTTTTGCACATGGGGTTGGGGTGTCACTTTAACAGTGACAATCATCTGAAGGCAAGGTTTACACCACCAGGTGGCTAGCCCTACCATGGTAATTCATCAGTACCACTCACTCACACACTTGCACCTACGGGCAATTTAGAGTGTCCAGTCCACCTACTGCATGTCTTTGGAACGTGGGAGGAAAGCCACGTGACCACAGGAAGGACATAAAGACTCCACACAAAAGACACCCCAGCCAAAAATCGAACCAGAGAACCTCCTTGCAGTGAGGCGACAATGCTAACTGCTGCACCACTGCAGCCACCCAAACCCAGTTAAATAAGTAACTAATACATTTTAAAAAATCCCTACGTTCATGCCAGTTTGCCAGTTTTAAACACCTCTTTGTAATCTTGAAAGAAACTTGTGCATACCCTACTCAGTAATGGGCTTATTAGCAGAACTGTTATCAAAGTATGTTCTTTTTCATAACCATTCATATCTTCTTCTTCTTCTTTCGGCTTTTCCCGGTTAGGGGTCACCACAGCAGATCACCTGTCTGTTCATGATTGGCAGTGGAGTTTTTATGATATCAAGTTGCCAGCCCGGCACCCAACCTTCCATGGAAGGCACACACACACACACACACACACACACACACACACACACACACACACACACACACACACACACACACACACACACCTAGGGCCAATTTAGAGTATCCAATCCACCTACAGCATGTCTTTGAAATGTGGGAGGAAACCGGAGCACCCGGAGGAAACCCACGTGACCACAGGGAGGACATGCAGACTCCGCACAGAAGGCACCCCAGTCGAGGATTGAACCAGAGAACCTCCTTGCAGTGAGGTGACAATGCTAACTGCTGCACCACTGCACTCACCCAAACCCAGTTAAATAAGTAACTAATAAATAAAAAACAATCTCTATGTTCATGCCAGTTTGCCAGTTTTAAACACCTCTTTGTAATCTTGAAAGAAACTTGTGCATACCCTACTCAGTAATGGGCTTATTAGCAGAAATATTAAAGTATGTTCTTTTTCATAACCATTCATATCAATAAATGATAATATATCTTTTTGCTCCAGTGTGAGTAATCATATTTCATTTAATCAGCATGCAGTTAACCACTGCCAAAATATTTAAAATCACAAAATGTGATATTCCAAAGAAGTGATATAAAAGAAATAATGCCACACTCCTAAACTTTCTGATTTGTAGGGGGCAAGTTCCCCAGAACCCCTAATGTGGGAAGAAGGCTCCCCATCACTTATCTCTTTACAGAACAGATTCAGTCTTGCACAAACTTAGAGAAAAGGGAAAGGGTGAAAAAAAATACATAACTTACCTTCTCTGAGTCAGTGTTGATGGCAAGAGCTTGCAGGCTTAATGTGGTGACCTTTAGAAGCTTGCTGAAGTAGTACATGATTAACTGTAGGTTTCCTCTATCCTTTCAGTCACTCCATAGTACACTTAATTCATTCCACTTTATTACATTCAGCCATGACTTTACAGTGACCTGCGAGAGGTGTTTGAATGTGCAATGCGCTTGATATATTATTCCTTAAATATATTAAGATACCACTTCTTCCTAGCCATCTAATAGAAATGAACTGTTGTATCTTAACTATGTTAATAATGACATTATGTTATGTCCTTCTAAAACACTGGAGCTTGAAATATGTTTTTCTTTTCTTCTACATGCAGTTCACCATAACTAGTTCATGAGGAACATACTAAATGTGTGACGTATGGCAAGATATATTAAAAGTCCTTACAGTTTCATAAGTATTCCTACACCAAGCTTCATGTGCAGTGAAATATTAATGCAGATGTGATGTATTATTTTCTTACAGGGATACTGTAGATGTGATATATTATTTTCTTACAGGGATACCTGTCCCTATGTCCTCCTTATTTTGTAGGGCTTAAACCCCCTTTTAGTAATCCTGAACCAAACGCCTGTTTTTTGCACTGAGTAATGGAGTTACTACCATCATTATTAAAATATACTACATGTTATAATCATTTAGATCAACAAATGGTATTATTTCCTTTTCAGTCACTTCCTAGCACACCTACTTCATGTCTTTATTACACTAATTATCAGTTTGGTTATGACCTGCAACAATTGTTTCATTGTTATGTGCTTGATACAGTCTTGCATATTTGTTAATATACTATTTCTTTTAGTCTTGGAAACAGAAATGCAATGTTATGTCATAATTTTATCTGCACGCAAACACAGAAATCTGATACACTTATGTTAAATACAATACAGAAAGCAGGAGTAACAGTTGTATAGTTGAGATTCAGTAATGCATGTATGAAACTCCAATGAATTATGTGCAGTCAGGGGAAATACATCTTAAGTCCTAAACTGGTATATCTCAGAAAAAAATCTTCCTTTTCCAAGGTACGATAAACTTGGAATTGGTATATAAGTAGTGCAGTGGAAGGGGGCAGCCATACATCAGGGAATATAAAGACATTTTTCATGCAGGATTGCATATATCTTTTCAGAGTTTTGGGGTCTCTTGCTGTTAAATCTATAACATGAAATGCATTTTATACATTTATGCTTAACAGAAAGGGAGTCTTTGAACTTTGATACCAGCAGCTGTAATATCAAATCATAAACTTGATGTACTAACTTAATTTGTTTTACTGCAATTCTTAGTTTAGACATACCAAGTACTTCCAGGAAAAAAAAAATCTCAGTATGCAAGCCAACATGGCAATATCTGTTTGTGAGGTTCCACTGTATTTTGTGTAGGGAAAGGCTGTGTATATGTGTAAGATGTGTATTTGGGTACCTCCAGTGCTGCCAGTTGTCTTGAACATAATGTAACAAGCAAATTAAAAAAATGTGTGTGTGTGTGTGTGTGTGTGTGTGTGTGTGTGTGTGTGTGTGTGTGTATGGTTTACTATCAAAATCTCACAACTAACAATTGCAAGTGTACATATATACAACCCGAAATGTCATAAAACAGATTACCGATCGTTCACATAACCGAAAGTAGGAATTAAGGAAAGTCGACAACTCAGGAATGTCAACTTTATCGAAAATACCTACACTTCCAGTTATGTGCTATGAATGTAACACCCCCCCACCCACAAACACACACACACACACACACACACACACACACACACACACACACACACACACACACACACACACTGCTACTTAAATATACAAACTCTGAGAACACACTGCAGTGAAGGAAAGGGTAATTTCCTGATCCTCAGTATAGTGTGATCTCCATTCAAAATAACGAATCCACAAGAGCGAATGCACACTAGCATTTCCTCTTGTAGATTCATCATTTTGAAAATCAATGTTACGACAGCTTGGAACATTGCCTTTTGGCTTTCCAGGTCGCGTAACTGACATGCGACATTTTGATGATAAACATGTGTGTGTGTGTGTGTGTGTGTGTGTGTGTGTGTGTGTGTGTGTGTATGTTTGCAAGAGAACATTGTCATAGTAAGCACGTATTTGCAAGAGAACATTGTCATAGTAAGCACGTATTTTATGTCAGAAATCATAAAGTAAGGGCACCCTAGACGGACTTACAAATGTAATTATTAGGAGAAGAGGAACAATACTAGGCAAGTGATCACAGGGTCATAAAAGGTCAAATGATGTGCATCTTTAAGTAGACATGCTTGATACCCTTTATGAGCATTTAATAGTGCCAGTCTCTCAAATCAACGTGGACTGTACATGATAACCTTGGTGTAAATTTATGCCTATCCATCCAATCATCAAGGCTAACCTTAAAGGCAATCAAAGTGGTACTTTGGTTGTCCTGTAGTGATAACCTATTCCATAGGCTGGGAATATGCTGTTAGAAACCTCTCTCTCCAGTGACTCTTGTTTATTTTACAGTGTAAAAATTAGGTCTCTGGTACAGTATGTAGAGCCACTGATTTTGTGAAGAAATAAGAGGTCAAGCAGGATTGGGTCTTTCATGGCTTGAAAAGTAAAACACAAGTCACTTCAGAGCAGCCAGTCGGTCACTGAGTACAATGAAAGTTGTGCTAATCTATCGGGATAGTTGAGGATTTAAAACCTTTTTTTATTTATTTATTTATTTTTTTTTTTCACTTAAAATCTTTGAGCTGTTTCCAGTAGAGCAGTATGCTAGGATTTGTACATACAAACGTGGGCCGTATATTAAATTATAGGTCTGGTACGAGAAGAGTACATTGATAAGATGACTTCTTTAGATCTTAAAGATATTCCCATGGAAATTAAGTGGAACAGATAGAAGGATATCCTGACTTTCCTAACTTTACTGGAAACATGATCAAATGAGAGAGAGTTGTCGGCGCAAGTCCCTTGGTCTCTTACGACCATATCTGTTTGAAGAGGAGTACCACTTATAATGTATGTGATAGAAGTACCTTTTTAGCATTTAGCTTGAGATTGTTTTCTGTACATCAGGCATGTGTGTATTCCAGCACTTTTTGGAGCAGTTTAATATCATTGTATGAGCAGATAACCAGGAACAGGCGTTCAGTCATCAACAAACTTTGTCAAGCACACTTCAGGGACATTGGCTTGGATGTCTGCAAAATAAATGCCAAACAGGAGAGCACCCATAACTGATCCCTGTGGTAACACCACTAGTTACAATTTTATGTTTAAAGAGGGTTCCGACAATTTTCACTTCTTGGGATCTAATGGATAGCCAGTTTTCAATCCAGGACACTATAGGGTTTACTTTAAGTTTATCTACGTTTTCAATAATGCCACCATTGGGGATAGTGTTAAAAGCCTGGGCCAGCTTAAGATAAGCAGAGTGCACAGACTGACCACCATTAACAGCCTCTGTAACCATTTCAAAGAAGTTTAATAGGTTCAGAAGACAGGATTTGCCCTTCACAAACCAAACTGAGTAGAGTCTAGATCAGTTAAATTGTCGTCTGAATAATCAGTTCTGATATGATACATTCTATGGCTTTACATATAAGACTGTTGAGGTTGATGGGAATTTAATTACCTGGGTCTGTAGGGGGCCACCACGGATTAGGGAAGTCACAGTGGTTGTTCTCTAGGCATCAGGCACAAAGACAGTAGATAGGCTGAGTCTGAAAAGTTTTAAGTAGAAGCTTAAAACTTGTGCATACCTGGCAGTTATGAGAATACAGCTTAGTATGTTATCTGGACCCATAGAAACATTATTTTTAGCCTTTGAAAAGGATTCTAAGACTTGTTCCAAGGTGATTTCAAAATAAACTAAATTTACAGGGATAGTGGATGCAACAATGTGGACAAGAAGCGTAAAATTAGCACCAAATTTGTCTGCTAGCATATTGGCAAGGGCGCCCGCAGGCAGGTGCAAGGTGGTGCACTTGCACCCCCCTGGATTTTTTAATTTATCTGTGTGATGATGTGTTGAAATCAAAAAATGTACCGGCAAAACTGTACATTTTTCGATTTCAACTTTTATTTCCCCGTTAAACGGTAAACCTCGGAGGTTTGGAGGAGTCTGGTATGCTATTGGAGGCTGTAGTCACATGCATGTGATGAACGCCTCTATTCCTCCTCGACTACATCTCCCTTTGCGACTGTTGAAAGTTGCATAGAGTGAGAGAGTTATCCAGTTTGATATAGTGACAGTTGAGTCTACTCTAGTGAACGAGACGAGCTGTGTGAGTGTGATCGGAAAGAGCTCTTTACTTTAGCTCAGTGAGGTCAGTCAGATTATCAGATTTGTTGACTCTGTGTGCGGTGCAGCAGCACTTAAGGTACGTTGACTGTTTGAACAATTCAGAGACATGAACAAAGCTCCTGTTTTTTTTTACACCGAATGAAATCGGCGCACTTCACTCAATTCAGACAAGTGTTTGAAATTTTCCCTAGTCACTAGTGGAAGATGTTCCAGTATAAAATGAAAATATTTACAGAATTTACATGGCTTTATTATGTTTGTTGGTATGTCAACTTAGTTAAAAACAGTATTTTATGCCGCGGCCCCACTCAGAACCGTACATGTAGTACTACACCAGGAGTGGGTGATGCACACATACTGATGTTCTTTTTCCTATTTTTAAATTTCTTTTTATGCTTATTCTGCATTTTATATTACATGTGTACTGGCCTGGTCATGGCTGAAATGGTCAATGGACCAGCACACCTACCTGGTGAACAAATAGTAAATAAAGAAATGTTATTTTTGAAAACAAAATGCATGTTCATTGGAATTATGGTTATTTTTGACAGTGATGGTGATGATGATGTTTGCTTGCTTGTCTTTTCTCGCGTTTGTTGCTGAACCTGCTCGCCTGGCTCTGCACTGCTGTTATTGGAGGGAAAACAAAATTGTTTGATATGTTCTTTGCTTTGGGGCTGTGGCAGTTGGAAATTTGGGCAATGAGCATTGTAGATTTTTTGTAATACCTTAGTGAAGAGGAGGAGAGAATCCAAGGGATAAAATGGCTGTGTATATACAGACTATTGTTATTGTTCTATTTCTGCTTCTTGTTGTTGAGAATTAAGGCATTGGGTAGATGATCAATTAGTGGACCAACTTGTGTAAAGAGTATTTCGAACCATATTTACAACACAATGATTTGCAGGGTAGTGCATCTGTCAATATGGACCAACTGTAGGTACATGGATCAATATGTATATTTTTATACATGTATATATATTTTCTTGTACATAGTTTAAAAGGTATTTTTGTACATGGTTTAAAAAGTGTTTTTAATAAACACCTGTTGCTTGCCTGCTCATTTGTGTTAGTTTTTTGTAGTAAAACTTATTTTCACAAATAAGTAAGAATATAATAATGTGTATAAAAAGTTTAATTATATTTTATATAGGAGCAACAGGTCTTCTAAAAAAAAAAACTACAGTCATATTTAGATGTGCTACCAATACATGTAACTCCATACGACTTGCAGGAGGAGTCATTACTGTCACATTGCAGGTGCTGTGAAGAACACTTTTGGCAGACATCAAAGATTGAAACAGTACTGATTTCATGAACTTTAATTGTACTTTGACTTAGAAATGGGGTACATTCCTGTCATGGTATTAGAAACCCAAATAGGAGGATTTATATGTGTGTGTCATACATCTCAGCTGTACAGACTTTCACAGAATGTCCAGATTTCTGCTTTATATTTTTGGTCTGTTCCTCATAAAAATTCTGTATTTTTTGAACAATTCACTAGGATGACCTAAGGATTAAATTTAATAAATAATGACATGAATTTGAGTTTCAGACTTCACATTCTTCAGAAAATGCATTCTAACACAAATCCTTTTATTCTAGCAACTTTCTAAATATGTCCTTAGTTTTGGGCCCATGTCCCCAACATTATAACAGGCTTTGTCCAGATTACTTGTGCTAAGAGATTGACAGATATGGTGTGTGTGTGTGTGTGTGTGTGTGTGTGTGTGTGTGTGTGTGTGTGTGTACTCCTCAGCTATCCAGGTTTTGCAGAATGTCCAGATTTTTCCCCCATATTCCACCTAAAAAAGATTGCAGTTGCTAAATAGTGACAAACATTTTGAGTTTTAGGTGTCATATCCTTTAGAATAATGCATACTAATACAAATACTGTCATTCTAGCAATTTTATAAGTTCAGAGCAATATTCAGAACAATATTCGGTAGCATTGTCACCTCACAGTAAGACGTTGTCCTGTTCGATTCTCAGCTAGAGCGTCTTCTGTGTGGAGACATGCGTGAATGGGTGTACCTTCGTTGAAGGTTGTGCATCAGAGCTGGCAACTCGGTACGTACAAATCTATTGCAATCCGCTGTGGCGACCCCTAACCGGGAAATGCCGAAAGACACAACATTTATAATCTGACTGTCCCTATTTATTTTAGCCTTTGTCGAGATATTTTGCACTAACAGATTGAGGTAACAGGTTGAGGTGTGTGTGTGTGTGAGAGAGAGAGAGAATGAAATGACCTAGTTAGAGTTAGCAGGTGGAATTTATTTTGAAGTGCATTTTCAAGGAATTGTGAGCTTCAAGGGAAGAGAAGTTTACTGCTGCTTATGCTAGGTCTGCTTAAAATGTGCAATTGTTTTGTTTAGCAAATGGTATCATTATTGTTGTATAGAATTTTAAAGCAAGGTTAGTAGCACAGTGGGTTGCATACTTGCGTCTTGATTCAGAGGGCTGTAGCTTCTACTCCCACAGCATGTAAATTTGTATTTTAAGGGGGTAGGGGTACAGCAGTCCTTAGTATGCCGTCCTTTGGATGAGACACCTATTAACTTTGATCCTCTTTTTCAGCTTGTCACCCACTCCATATTGTAATATATCACCTTACCATTTCTTTTAATGTAACATAGGCAATTTATTCTTCAAGGGCGACAGGCACTGAATTTGTAGATGAAACACTGAAATATATGTTTTATAGCAACAATCTCTTCATTAGTTTCAGATCTTTTAATGTGGAATTCAGATGACTTCTGCAGACTGCAGCGATTGTGCATATGGACTAATATTGGTGGATTATAATGATAGAAGTTTGAGTGGCCTTTTATGTTTGAAATGTTCTGAACTAGGCAGTTTGTCATTACTGGTTCATATGTGTTGAATTGTTTCACTGCTTACTGGAAAATGTTCAAAACTGTAAATTTAAAATACACTCAAACAGGTGGGTGCAGGTGCTGTACAAGGGATATGGTCCATATGGATGCATGTGTATCTTGAATTTTACTGATGAGGCACCTTACATTTGCATTTAAGAAAATGAACCAGAGTATCTTTTTGGGAAGAGTGGACAGATGTAGTGGAGTTGGCAAATGGGAAGCTGAATTTGGTGTGGTGGTCCTGGATTGGGATTTGGGATGTATATCTCCACACTCCACAGGTAGATAAATGAGTTGAAATGGAAGTAGGTATGAAGGACACTGTATACTGACAAGCATAATAATGTGGCAAGACTGTTGTACTGGGCATTGTGCAAACATTATGGTACTGAAGTGGCTTAACACTGGAAACATAAGCTGCAATTTAAGCATCATAGAAAATGCTAACGCCTACATCACATGGGGATCATCCTCAATTACCAACAGCTCAAAAGACAGATGCTAGAAAACCAGATATTAGTGGTCCAAGAGAAGAAGACAAAAGTAGCATTGATCATTGAACTCTACACACCCACTGACTACAGTGTGTTATGTACAGAGAGACACAAAGTCAAACTCCTACTATATCAGGATTTGCAGGCAGAAATGAGAGCAGTGTGGAAGAAAGATACCCAGGCAGTTCCAGTAGTAGTAGGAGCAATGGGTCTTATTAAAAAAGAATATACATTCGTATTTGGACATGTTACCAATGAATGTAACTCCATACCAATTGCAGGAGGACTGAGGAGTCATTACTGGGCAGTGCACATTCATTGCAGGTACTCTGAAGAGCACTTTGGCAGACATCAAAGATTGATGACACCGTACTGATTTTGTGAACTTTTAATCATACTTTGATTTAGGAATGCAGTACATTCCTGTCATGATGATAGAAACCCAAAAGATTTGCTCTATCCACTTTCTAAGGAGGTACTACAAGGTAGGTAGGGAGATTTTATGTGTGTCATACCTGTCAAATGTACAGATTTTCAGTGTCCAGATTTCTGCTTTATATTTCTAGTCTGTGTGTGTGTGTGTCTGAAATGACCTACTTAGAGTTAGCAGGTGGAATTTATTTTCAAGGAATTGAGAGCTTCAAGGGAAGATAAGTTTACTGCTGCTCATCATGCTAGGTTTGTACAAATGTGCAACTCTTTTGTTTAGCAAATGGTATCATTGTAGTATAGAATTTTAAAGCAGTGTTAGTAGCACAGCAGGTAGCATACTTGCATCTTGCTACAGAGGGCTGTAGCTTCTACTCCCACAGCATGTAAATGTGTATTTTAAGGGGATGGGGTGCTGCAGTCCTGTCCTGAGTATGTCCCTTTGGTGCCTAGTAACTATGAACCTAGTTTTCAGCTTGTTACATATTCCCTGTTGCAATATACCAGCATACCATTTCTTTTAATGTAACATAGGCAATTTATTCTTCTAGGGCAATGGGCACTACATTTATAGATGAAACACTGAAATGTATGTTTTATAGCAACAATCTCTTCATTAGTTTCAAATCTTTGTAATGTGGAATTCAGATGACTTCTGCAGACTGCAGAGATTGTGCATATGGAGTAATATTGGTGGAGTATAATGATAGAAGTTTGAGTGGCCTTTTATGTTTGAAATGTTCTGAACTAGGCAGTTTGTCATTACTGGTTCATATGTTTTGAATTGTTTCACTGCTTACTGGAAAATGTTCAAAACTGTAAATTTAAAATACACTCTAACAAGTGGTGCAGGTGCTGTACAAGGGATATAATTCAATTATAGTTTCATAGGTAGGTACTAGGCTATTGGGCCTATATAAGCCTAACCAAAGGTACCCTGGCTTTCGCCACCCAAGAAAATTATTTTCCTGTGCCACTGTCAAGCATAGCCACAGAAGTGATCCCCGGGTGAATTTCCTATCTCCCATCAGGAACATGAATCACCATACTTTTGCATGGGCCTAAAAATGTGTGCATTTGATATGCTTTGAAAACGGCCCAAAGGTAAACTTAACCTGCCACTGCCCAGATGCATTCTCTTTGAATGTGGGTTTCAATGCTGTTTCCATCAATGTGAGTATCAAAAGCAGAGAAGTTTTAATGCTAAGTCTGTTTTCATTGCAAGACTGTTGCTTTGTTTAGTAAATGTGAAATGCGTGCTGCAGTGTTTCTGCTATAAAATTTGAAATAAAAGTTGTGAATTAAATCCAAATATCTGTAATCATTGTAGAAGTAAAGCATAAGACAGTATGCATACTGATAGATTTGAACAGTGTCTGTGGCAAATGGTGAGAAATAACCAAGTAATGGGACACTGCTGGAATGGCTGTGTGTGTGTGTATGTGAGGGACTGTGTGGGGGCGGGGCTGTGTGGGGTAGGGGGAGGGGCAGTGGGGGTGGGGCTGGGGCTACGTGGGCGGGGCTGCATGGGCGGGGCTCTGGGTTTTGCACCCCCCTGGAAAAAATCCTGCGGGCTCCCTTGCATATTGGCTATATCCTTGTGATTGGAATATGTGATATTATGGATGAGCTCAGTGCATTGTTGAACATTGTTCTTAAATTTCCTGACATAACTGAAGAAACATTCATAGTTTCCCTTGGTATCTGTAGCAACTTTAAGTTCTTACTTTGCTTTACATTTTCTAAAAGTGCTCTTAAGTTCCTTGCTGGTATGTTTCAGTATGGTCTTGATATAGGTGGATGGAGATTTCTTACCACTTTTCCTTATTTTTCTTTCTTTTGTTATATAGTTGAGTAATTAATATGGGAGTTCCACCAAAAAGTTTAGTCTTAAATTGACCATTGTATTTATAGTGGACAGGTACAGACATTTCTAAGAAGCTGTTTAGATGCTGGTAAAAAATGGAGTTAAATGTGGAATCCCTCTCATGGGGATCCACTTGTGGAAGACATTTGGAAATTTTGTTTAGGTCTTCTACACACTGAAATAAGTTTGCCCTGGAGAAACTCCTAAAGATGATTTCATTTGGTAGTGGGGTGGAACTGTAATGACCGACAGAGAAGGTTACGGATTTGTGGTCAGACTTAACTACAGATGAAGAGATGCATGATGGTGTACATGCAGGGACTAGGATGGTAAGAACCAGGCCAAGGATATTAAATCGTAGTGGGTAGTTTTACAATTTGCTCCACGGTATGGATGTTAACAAAAGTCTATCAAATTTTGAGAAGATACATTTTGTGAGTTAATTCTTGGTTAATTAAAGTCCCTAGCAAGAAAGTATTTGGTTTGATATTTAAGCCCTCAGTGGTGTAAAGGTAAATATGTGTGGGACATTGATGAGAATTTGCACCTAGCGGTAAAGTAATAGTTAAACTGGTTAAGGGTGATTTGGATCCCCAGAAGCTCCAAGTTAGATGACAAGTAATTTGACATGAGGTGACAGTGCTTCTGAAAAATAAACTCTCCTGCAGTTATCCAAAGGCCTGAAGATGTAATAGGCACAAAATCACAGTATAGCAGGAGTGATGTCACTACTTTGAAACCATGTTTCAGTAATTACACAGATATGAATGTGTTCAAGTTGTAGGTGGGCCTCAAGTTATGGCATCTTTTTGCTTAGACTACTAGCACTTATTTTTATTTAACATTTGTTAACCGGGAAAGTCCGACTTGGAACTAAGACAATTTTCAGTGAAGGCCCAGGAAAAAACACTCCAGACGCATGTCTTTCTAACATGGAAGGAAACCAGAGCAGCTGGAGGAAACTCATGTAAAACATTATTATCAGCCATAAAATATTATTAGCAGAGAGCTAGGCTGACACCATACTACTGTATCTGTTAATATTTATTTGTATTAGTACAAATTCTTGCCAAACAGTTAATACTGTCAGAATTATTTCAATTCTATTATAACATGGCTAGACACAAATAACTATAAACTGATGAACACTCAGTCCAAAAATGTCACCAAAGAGTGAAACATGCTGTCCAGTTTATATACTCTTTTAAATGTCAACCAATGTTATTTTTAATGTCCTTGTGACTTGTTCTTTGGGTTTGCATGATTTATGTCCTTCTTTGGTTATGCTGCATCTGAAGACTTCACAAAAAGTCTCTCCACGTCATCTTTGCATCACTTGAAGTATCTGTATTTTATTTCATTTATTTCTGCATTTGAAAGCACAAAGAAAGTCAACTTCCTTTTTTCTGTAACAGGATGCCTTTACAGTAAGACCACAGCTATATGTTATTAATATCTAAGCTGAACATTTACAAGAAATTAACTGTTCTTGCAAAGCAAGCCATATTTTATTTTACTGCACACACAGTATAATTTTAGGGAAAGCATTTTAATTTATACAATCTCTATCAATTCCCCCTTTTTAATTAAAACCAAGAAAATTGTAAGACAATTTACAACACAATACGATCTTCAGTACTTTGAATCCCTTGGTCTGTTGCAACTTATGAATCCCTTGCATTTAATGCTATCTCTTTATACAGTGTTACATTACCAACGGCTGTTACTTGATTAATACTTGTATTCAGACACATAGCCATTATTATTTATTTATTTTTAACTGCTTTCATGCTTTTTTAATCAAGTTGTCAGCTTTGCAGTTACACAGAAGCATTTATTTCAAAATCTTGTCAAGTTAACCCTTGCTTTACAAGGCAAAACCTTGTATTATTTAAAAAAGCAATTTACAGGAAAATGTGATCCTCTGTACTTAATAGCCTTTCTTCATTGTTAACAGCAGTTACTTGTTTGACAGTTTTATAACATATCTCCTCTGTTATATCTGAGATAGCTCCATAAGTTGCATTTGCTATCAACTTTGTAACTTATAAAAGTATTGCCTTAGTGGCACCATACCAGTGACAAAATTCAGTTCCTAAAATAACACCATTTCCTATGTCCTGCTATTTTAAAATCTTTCCCTATTTTTTTTATCATGAACCTCCCTCTTTTTCTGGTGATTTTTTACCATGTCCTCTGGTAATGTGTGAGTAATTCTCATTATTGGAACTGCATACTCTATGTAACAGAATTTTTTCTCTTTCATCTCTTCCTTAAAAGAAGTATTATGTATTAACTCCCATGCTGTTTTTATTTTATACTCAAGCTTTTTCACATGACTAGAGTTGGTGTAAAGTAGCAACTCTGGCTGTCCCTTTCTTTTGAAAACAGAGTCCCTTTTCCTATTTTCATCATCTATCTCTCTCTCTTTCAGCTTCCTGGTTAGGGGTTGCCACAGCGGATCACTTTGTCCACTCACTGCTCATGATTGGCAGTGGAGTTTTATAGTGTCGAGTTGCCAGCCCAGCACCCAACCTTCCACTGAAGGCACATGCACACACTCACACCTAGGGCCAATTTTTAACATGTCCAATACACTTGCAGCATGTCTTTGGGGATGTGGGAGGAAACCAGAGCACCCAGAGGAAACCCACATGACTGCAGGGAGGACATGCAGTCTCCGGCACAGAAGACACCCAGCTGAAGATCGAACCGGAGAGCCTCTTTCTGTGAGGCGACAATACTAACCACTGCACCACCACGGCCATCCTGTAAATATTTTTTTTATGGTTGATTGTTTTCCAACTCTATTTTTATAAGATTCTTTAAACATAAAACATGTATGTGTAACCTCTACAGGGACTGCATGTAATGGCATTTCCCTCTGTAAGGAATGTGGCTAAAAATCCAACAATTTGACTTGTTACATGCCTTTGCAAACAAATTTTGCATGTCAAAAATATATTGAAATCAGGTATCCAGTCATGATGTTCCTGTTCTCATGATCTATTATATCTGAGTATCTCTCCCCATTTTTTCTTTGCAACTGTTTTATTTGCATAGATTGCCTTGTATGTACATTTTTTTAGATTGCCTTGTCCTGTCCATAGATTGCTATTATAGAAACAAATTTAAACAGACTATTACTTTTTTCTTTTTTAAGACTGTTAACAGACTGTTACTGTACTGATACTGTTTAATTGTTATTAACTTACACTGATTTTTATGAACCAACACGGTGTGCTGATTTTGCTTGGATTTTTATTAGCTGAAAATGCTATTTGTCTACGTTTTTACTAAACTTTTTAATGACTCTGTACTTTACTACCTGTATGTATTCCTGTGTATTATTACCAGGATGGCAGCTACATCAGTCTGACTAATGATGTTGTTGCTGTACTAGTTTGTTTATAAGACTGTTTGCTGTTATATTTTATGTAAGACATTCTTTTGAAAATATGACATTACATTCACTGTTTTTTGCCAATATTGATCCTGTTTGCTGTATGCATAAGCTGCCTTTGGAGACATACTGTACTGGAAGGGGTGACCCTCTCTTGTTACCATAGAACTTTTTGTCATTTAGAATTTGGCATAGGTACTGCCTTAAATGTTACTCTATTTCCAGACGTAGATGTGGACTTACATACCCAACATTTAATTGCATTGTTTAGTTTTGCATATACCATTTGCATTACTGTAAATGTATTTACTGTATTTGTATTAACTTTAACTTTACACTGTAGCTGTATTAACTTTAACTTTACACTGTATCTGTATTAACTTTACTCTGTGTCTGTATGTCTGTAGGTTATTTGAGTGTTTATTCTGAATCCGTTCTGGCTTATTAAACCAGTAAAGTAATATTTATTTTTCTGTCTTTTTCTGTCTCCTTTGTTTAATTAATTTACATTGAGTTTAAAAGATCCCTGTACTATGCTGTGAACTGATAACATGTGTTCCATTAATTTATTGCTTTAATGCCTATTGCCTACCATGATCTGGGTTACAGGGACGATTATTCCCATATTCCACTGGTCATAATTTACCATTTGTATTATACTGTTAGTGTTTGTAATTACCCTTTTCAGTAAGACAAGGGGTTTGTCCTTCCTTCTGTTTATTGCTTACCTCCTTTTTCTGTGTACCCTGATGTTTGCAGGTTATTTGCATATATGCTCTTTTCTCTTTATGATTTACCTGTTCCCATTGTTCTATACACCTCTTCATATCCTCTCCAGCCTCTTTGGGGATTGGATATTGCTTCTGAAAAGGAGGAATGTAATCCGAAGGATTACCTACACTCACTGGTACTGCTAACTTGCTACAGTTTGTCTTTGATGTAGCCCATAAGGGATGAAATTGTGATTTGATTTGCTCCTATTTATCCTGCAGTTGTGAATGTCTCTTGGTAATGTCTTTTTTATAGTTACTTATGTCGATTACAAAGCAAGGAAATTGCTGAGCTGTATTTTAACTGTTTTCCGCTGTGGCAGACCATAAAACCTTGTTATTGAATTCAATTACTATTCCCAGTTTGCCGAGAATATCAACCCCAAGGATTGTTGTTCTGCATCTGGAATTCATAAGAAATGTACCCTGTATTGAAGATCCATTTTTTATGAAACATATTGTAACTGGCTTACTGCTTATGGCCATGCAAGTGCTGCCATCAAAGCCTTGAATGTAATATTTTTTTAACTGATTTACAGATAACTGTTTCTTAGTGAGTGAGACTGCTGCCCCTGTATCAAGAAGGACATCTTTCCATAGTGTCCCCTCCACCCATATATCCACTAATGAGCATCCGTCCTTTCCACAATTAAAATTTATGAGAAAGGTTACTTGGATGGGGGGGGGGGCACACCCCTAATCAGAATCATATTCATTTGATCTGTTTTCCTGGTTATGTCATTGATTACACAGACTACATGTTCTGTTCCCTGTTGACTGTTAATGTCTTCCCAGTCTAATGTGTACTTTGTACTTTCAGTTTTACATTTTAATTTCTGACTTGCACCATGTGTGGGATTATATGGTGGGTTTTCTGTGTATTCCACAGGGTATACTTTATTTTTTCTGTATCTCTCTGTGTTTGTTCCTGTGACTGATTCTCCCTTAATGTATTTTCTTTATCTTGATTTCTTTCATATTTTTGGGTTTTGAAGAAGCACTGTTATCTGCATAGATACCCTTTTGTATTTGATTTTCCTTCCATCTTTTGTAATATAGACAATCTTGTTTAATGTGGCCTATTTTGTAAAACATATACCTGTTTTTCTGAACTTTGTTGTGTATCTGTCTGTAACCTTGGTGGAGCAGAAGCTGCTTGTGTTCCCCGTGTTTGTTTTTTTTTTAGACCATGTATTACATCCCCTTCCTTTCACCACGTGGTCTACAAGCTGTTTTTGTACATTTGCTTTGTGCATCTGCAGTACTGCATACTTCTTTTAAACTGTCTAGCGCTCTGGCTTTGTCTTACTCCAGGTGAAGTTTGAGATGTGTAATTTTTGAGTCTGTATTTATCTGTCTGGCAGAAACTGATTTTAAAGCTGCATCTGCATTTTGCAGAATGTTATTAACTGTGTGACAGAATTGCTTTAACATACCATTTTGCCTGTCCAAAACATTATTTTGTTTTTTCTGTCATGTTATTGGAAACTGGCATTGCCTGGTCTGTGTGTTTCAGCTGCTTGCTTTGCTTTGACATCTGCCAAAGCATTTACTGTAGCCTCTTCTGTATTACATTTTTTTATGTGCTTTGATTTTGACAATACTAAACTTTTCCTGTAAATTATTTTGGGAATCAATGCCTATAACTCCCGTAGTACTGGAACATGTTTTAGGGGTTTGCCAACACTGTTGATGAATCCCCTTCTGACCCAAACTGGCATGTGTAAATACAAAAAAAAAAAAATTTAAATAAAGCATCATTTGAAATAGACCACACAGTGTATGTCAACCATTGTATAAATGCCAACATATTGAAACAAAATTGCTTTGTTGTCTTGCCACTGAGGCAGAGTCTGCAATAAATAAGACTATTGATATATATCACCAGAAGAACTGCCGCGGTGGTGCAGCGGTAGCGTTGTTACCTCACAGCAAGAGTTTCTCCCATTCGATTCTTGGCTGGAGTGTGGGGAGTGCCTTCTGTATGGAGTCTGCATGTCCTCCCCGCAGTTGGGTGGCATACAAAAGACATGCATACTGGCATGCCTTCATTGAAGGTTGGATGTCGAGCTGGCACCTTGGCGTTCATGAAAATCTACTGCCAATCATTAGTGGACCGGAGTTCTGCTGTGGCGACCCCTAACCAGGAAAAGCCGAAAGGCCAACAACAACAACCAGAAGAAATAACTGTCATTTCAGCTGAACCCTGCCCAATGTCAATTGGTGTATTTTGTACCCCTTGTAAACCTTGCTGGGCCTTTTTAACTGTCTTTTGAGATTAACCTCTGTAGTTTGTGCCCTTAGTAAATGTTGTCGGGCTCTATCTGATTGTTACATTAAACCAGAAATGTCATTATGTAAAGTCTGAATGCTATTCTGAGTCTGTTTCTCTAAATGGCATTATTGTCCCTTACTAGTCTCTAGGGAAAGTTTGAAAAGCTGTGAAAACCTTTTCTTTAAAAGGTTAATATTAATAGCACACTGTACTATGTTAGAACTTTTTTCTTTCTTCTTTCTGTGCATCTGCAATATTTACTATAAATAAAATTTTTATGTAGTCTAGTACATTACTGACAATAATTGCATACACTTGTATGAGATTTAGGTGACTGCAGAATGTACATTTAACTGTTGTATATGTGAAGAACTAACAATGTTAGAATCAAACAGATTGTTTAACAGGATAGGATGTATGTTATGGTATGGCTTACATACTAGAATCCTGTGACAAGATAGACAAAAGTTTGGAAAGTTACTTCCACAGAAAAAACAGTATTTATGAATTGCTGCACATTTTATGTATGGATTATAGGCATTTATCCATTTACAAACACAACTGTTATCTAATGTCTGAACATTAAGAATTTCATATTTACAGTTCATGTCTGACACAGAAGGTTTAAACCATGTAAATTTATATTTACAATATATGGGCATTGTAAAGTTAACTGTCTGTACTGGCATCAGTGTTATAACTGTGAAGAATTTACCGTATTTTGCATAGATGACAAACAGGTGATCAGGCTGAAGTCACTTAGAAGACATGGTGTCCTTCAACAGATGAATTGATGGTGGAACGTCTCAGGACAGCTTCTATGGCGTCACTCTGTATCCACCAATGAAGTACTGGAACTGTTGATGCACTGGAATTGTCAATCTGTTGAACTCACGAAAAATTTAAGGCCTTTATGAAAAATTAACTGTTGGTAACGGATAAAAAAGGTCACGGTCAGTGGGCTATGCTCATCATTGTAAAATATTATTATCAGCTGTAAAATATTATTAGCAGAGAGCTAGGCTGACACCGTACTACTGTATCCATTAATATTTATTTGTATTAGTGCAAATTCTTGCCAAACAGTTAATACTGTCAGAGTTATTTCAATTCTATTATAATATGGCTAGCCACAAATAACTATAGACCAATGAACACTCAGTCCAAAAACATCACCAAAGAGTGAAACATACTGTCCAGTTTATATACTCTTTTAAATGTCAACCAATGTTATTTTTAATGTCCTTGTGACTTGTTCTCCTGGTTTGCATGATTTATGTCCTTCTTTGGTTATGCTGTATCTGAAGACTTCACAAAAAGTCTCTCCACGTCATCTTTGCGTCACTTGAAGTGTCTGTATTTTATTTCATTTATTTCTGCATTTGAAATTTCAAAGAAAGTCAGCTTCCTTTTTTCTATAACAGAATGCCTTTACAGTAAGCTCACAGCTATATGTTATTAATATCTAAGCTGAACATTTACAAGAAATTAACTGTTCTTGCAAAGCAAGCCATATTTTCTTTTACTGCACACACAGTATAATTTTGGGGAAAGCATTTTAATTTACACAATCTCTATCAACTCACACAAATGCAGGAAGGGCATGCAGACCCCACACAGAAGGCACCCCAGCCAAGAATCAAACAGGAGAACATCTTGATGTAAGGCAGCAATGCTACCGCTGCACCACTGCACTGTCTGTAGTCTAAGTTTTAAGTTTGCAATGCAGGAATGTGCTGTAAGGAAAATTTGCCTAAAAATACATTACAGGGCAAGCAAAGCATTTTGACCAGTATGCAGAAGCCCTGATATAAAAGGTGTAAGCCATCCCTGGCAAAACAGGAAGTCGTATCCACCATCTCATCCCAGGCTGACACCTAGTGGAAACCCTTACAATAACATAACTAATTAGCCAACTGTTAAAACAATCATCTTGTCTTGGTATTTAGTTATTATTCTCGATGAAGGTAAAATACTACTCAAGATTAACACATGCATAGTAAGTTCCATCACATCTCTCTGCATGTCCTTCTGGGTACAGCACACCTAAGATCATTCATTCCCACATGGACCACCACTAGATCATAGCCATACTTGTCTGATTTAAGGAAATTAGGGCCCTTATGGCATTATGGATCCTGGCACCAGACAAGCAGCTTACAGTCACCATGTTCTTGCCCAATATGGAGAGCATGGAATCTGTATGCCGGACTACTTCCCTTTGTGGTTGTTCTATTTATTGGTAGAACTAGTAAGTATTTGGTTAGCATAAGGCAGCTGCTACACTAGCTTAGAACATCTAATGCAATCAGACTAGTCACAGTTGGGGTCAGAGCAGAATGTTGAGCCATGTTGCCAGAGAATGGAGGGATAAGGCTGGGCATAGTACTCAGGGGCTGGAGGATGACTACAAATGAAGACCCTGAAGATTTATGGATTAAGTACTTAAGGCAATAGTCTGATGTTAGGTTATACAGTGTTTAATCTACTAATACTTACTGAAAAGACACAGAATTAGATTTTTCAAGAATGATACTGGTGAGTAGCCCATAGGCTACCATTTTGCTATTTGCACTGCATTCACTACAGCTATACTCAACAAGGAATCAATGCCCTTTGCTCCTTGTCTCACCATAAATAAACAGTAAAAACAATCACAAGCTGGTTGCTGAGAAGTGGTTGAGAGGCTCTTTGATGATCAGCAGTCTCATCCCAAATGCTGCTTGAGTCTGTAGGCTTCCTGTTGCCTTCTCCTGGTAGATACCCTGGACAGCACTTAGAGCAATTCAGTACAAGAGAGCTAAGTTGGCAATGTTCCAAAACCAGAAAAGTTAGGGAAGTCCCACATACACTGCACAATCAGATATTAGTAATCAATGTCCCATTACTCCTTTTCTAGTCAGGAGCAAAACATTAGGACTAAGCCCAAACCAGCCGGAAGCGGAGAAACCTCCTGGAGCACCTGTGTATCTTTATATGGATCCAGTTGTGTCTGCCCAAAACCAGCTCCTAAGAAACACTTTTCAGGCTTTCCCATGACTGGTAGTTTCTAAGAAGACTAGAACATTTTATTTTTTATTTTTTTATTTTACATTTGTTGACCAGGTTAACCCGACTGAGCTAGTAGTAGTAGCCTTTTTCAGCGGAAGGCCGGGGAGAAAAGCTCCATGGAGTTACAATTCAAAATACAGTACATTGCAAGAAGATATGAGCAATAGCTCTTAACACATATAAAAATATACAAAGCATTAAATTAGATGCAGTAAAAAACAAGGATACAAAAATTGAAACAAGTTACACAATAGGTGATAAAACAAATTCAATAACAATAAGAGTAAATAGAGTCAAGATAAAGATAGGCAGTGAAGTTATTGAATTAGCAGGTAAGTCATGGGGGCTGAGTGCACTGACAGGAACAGAGTCCTTTCAGGTACTCTGTGGTGGTTGTTTTGAACTGGTTGGGTTGTTTACTAGACCTAATTACTAATAGTAGTTTGTTCTAGGAGTTTGAAGCATTAAAGCTGTAGAGGTTGTGGCCAGTTTTTGTTTTTGGGTGAAGACTTGCAATAGGTCCAGGTCTGAGCTGCAGAGAGGCCTATTTGGAGTTTATAGGGAGATAAGGGAAGAGAAGTTGAGACAGAAGGATGGTCAATATAGGATGGAATTAATAATCTGAAGCTGATTGAGAAAGAGCTGATGAGGAAGTTCTAACCAGTTAAGTTGTTTTAGGGAGAGACAGTGGTGGGAATTATATGTTTGGTGTGCTGCAAATCTAGCCACCTTATTGTAGGTTGAACCTAACTTAGCTAAGAGGGATGCGTTAAGATTGGTTAGGATTTGAGAGCCATATAAAATGCTAGGTAGGAGGTAGGCTTGGGAGAGGGTCACTTTAGCTTTAGTAGTGAGGAACTTTTTGTTCCTGTACAGGAGGCCAAGTTTTTGATGCGTCTTTCTTACGCAATTGTTTACATGCAAGTCAAATTTAATTTGGTCGTCTATTGTGACACCAAGGAGTTTTGTGCTAGTTTTGACATCAATATGAGTGTTCTTTAGAGATAGAATAGAGTACAATGCCCCGTTTGGTATATACCTCACAAGACATCTGCAACAACTGGGAAAGCTGCAGAAACACCTCACTAAAAGAATCACAGGCCTAAAGCAGATGCCCTATGCTGACCGACTAAAAAATCTCTAGCTATACTCTGTTGCATATCGTTTACTCAGAGGTGATCTCTGCTTAACATACAAGGCCATGTCAAACCTAGAGCTATTGGACATGCTAATTCCAATCCATCAGAGCCACACGCTCCAGGGGCCTAAACCTTGTCATCACAATGAACACAACATGCTGGAGGGACAGGTTCTTGACCCAGAGACTCCCCAAACTCTGGAATAGACTGGCCATACATGTCAAGCAGAGCGCCTTCTTGGCCCTCTTCAAAAGGAACCCTGACGACTGGATGGGAGATAGGAAATCCCCCCCCCCCGGGACTCACGTCAGTTGCCCTGTTAGACAGGGGTCCAGGGAAGTAAATATTGTGGGAAGAAATAGCCAGGGAATTGTTATGGCTAGGCTTATATAGGCCCTAGGGCCTATAGCCTAGTACCAACCTATGACCCTATGAACCTATGAGAATGTCTGTTTGAAATGAATGAGGTTTTTGGGAAGAAAAAGTAAGAGCTTAGTTTTCTTAGGGTTTAGAATGAGCTGGTTACTAGAGAGCCATGTTTCTTCTGAGTTGAAGGAAGTCTAGGTAGCAGTGAGAACATCGGATGGGGTATCAGCAGTAATGATGACTGCAGAGTCAACTGCATATTGTACTAGTGATGATAGAGGACAGGAAGTATAGAGATGATTTGTAAAGATATTGAAGAGCAATGGGCCGAGAATAGATCTCTAGGGGATGCCCATTTTGGCTGGGAGTGAAGGGGAGAGGGCTGACTGCCACATTACTGATTGAAGTCAGTCAGTAAAGTAGCTAGTAAACCAGGCAATAGTAGAAGTAGAGAAGTTAAGGTCAGTCAGTTTATTTAAGAGAAGAGGGTGAGATACCATATCAAATGCTTTTGACAGGTCATGGAATAAGCAGGATACTATTTTTTTCTGGTCACTTGCCAATGAGATGGTGTTAATGAAGGATAGGAGGGCAGTGGTGGTGCTGTGGTTAGGGCAGAAGCCATGTTGTGTGGACGTGAGCAGGTTTTCATATAGTGGGTGTTGCATGACTTGTTTATGGATGCATTTTTTCAAACACTTTGGAAAGAGAAGAAAGTATAGCAATAGTTCTGAAATTACAGATTTCAGAGGAGTTAACTCCTTTATGTAAAGGTAGAGTGTAAAATTGTTTCCAAATAGTAGGAACCATAGATTCGGTAATAGAGTAATTTATCAATATAGCTATAGGGATGGCAAGAGGGTTTTCAGCAACCTGGAGGAAATAAGGAGGGATATTATCAGTGGATGCAGAACAAGGTTTAAGTTTGGAGAGTAGAAATTTAGTATAGTTAGTAGGTAAATAATGTCCCTGTGCTCCTTCCCTCATCAAAAGTTAAACAGAAATACTAATTCCAAGCTGATTATTGAGAGGTGGTTTGTAGGCTACCACTGATTGCTAGTCTTACACAGATGTTTGTGATTTTATAAGTGGAATAGAAAAAAATGGGTTTATATTTTATGTATGGAAGTGTGCACTAAGTGGGAAGATATGAACGAGAGGGCAACTGAAACTTTAACAGTCAACAGTCTAAGAGTAGAGCTTTCCTGATTTGAACTTTTATTGCTCATATCAGCAGACAAGAGATTCCAAAGTCAACTGTACGGAAGGAACAGGCCACTAAAAAGACACTGAATTGAATAGCACAACAAAGAAAGGAAGGCTGGGTGGGAAAATGTGTCTCACAACAGCAACAGCAGTCACAGATTTTGGCAGCTCCAAAAAATTAAAACCTTTTTCCTGTTCTGCTTACCTCAAATTACAAAAGCTACTTCTCATTCTTTCTCCAGATAACTCAGAATTAATTTCTTTGCTGTCAGAACACAGAATAGAAAAGAAATACATGTAAACCTGCAGGGCCGGCCTTATGCATAGGTGAACAAGGCAACTGCATAGAGCACTGTGCTTGCAGGGGTGCTCTTCCCTATTTATTTATTTATTTGTTTATTTATTTATTTATTTACTTATTTGTTTTTTAGAGCAATTTCTTTTTCTTTTTTTACACACAAAAAATAAAGAAATAAAATGACCCTGCCAAAATAAATAAAATAAAAATACACCAGCAGGTGGACAGTGTTTCAGCTGACTTTACATTTAAGTCAATTACATTACATTGCATTCGTCACCTCAAACACTGTGAAGTCAGGGGAGTACAGACCTCACAATGTTCAAATGGAGGTGCAAAGGTACCCAAAGTTTTTTTTTTTTTTTTTTTACAAAGACTCACAAGAGAATTACGAGGGATAGAGGCATGTGTCACACTTTGTATTTTAAGTAAACAGGTGAGATGAGAAAACTTATGTATTGAGATAACGGTCGTTACTGTCGAAGCAACTTGGATTGAAATATTGTAATGCATGGCAAATTGTTTGCGTGGACTGTGGAACCTTACCTCTCAGCCTCTTAGGAAGAAATCTAGATAAAGCTTAAATTAATGAGGGACAAGCCCAAAACTAGGGACAGATTTTAAATATTGCTCTTATAAACTTAGAAAGTTGCTAGAATAACAGAATTTGTGTTAACACGTGTTTTCTGAAGGAACAAATGTATCTCATTATTTATTGACTTCAATCCTCAGTGATTTGTCATAAGACCACAAATTTTATGAGGAACAGACCAAAAATGTGAGGCAAAAATCTGGACATTCTTTGAAAATCTGAACAGTTGAGATGTTTGTGTGGAGGTGAAATAATATTACATACCCTTAAGACATTGTGGCTATAACTGCTGGCTGGTGGCTGCATGAAATTATCTGGCTCCATTATCATTTAGACAATAATGGAGAACACTGGACTGTGTGTAAGTAGTGATCAAGAATGGCGATGCCCATAAACAAATACCAGTGGAATATATCTATTAAGATTGTTTTTTGTACATTTAAAAAGTTAGTAGAATAACACCAGTAGGTATTCTTTCAACATACAGTTTCTGAATTTTAAGAAATATGAAACACTAATGACTGTCATCACTGACCGATTAATCTACAGTGATTTAGCAAAAATTAAAAAAAGTATGAGGGACGGGGCAAATAATGAGACAAAATTGGGGATGTTAAAAGTTAATAGAACAACATGTTTTGCATTGACATACATTTGCTGAATGACAAACAAGTATGATTTACAAAGAAAATGGCAAAACATATGATGCAATATCAGGGACTATAAGTTAATAGAACAACAGATTTTGTATCGATGTGAAAGTTTATGACTGATAATAAGTATGAAGCTCTAATGTCTGACACTATTGGCGAACTGTAATCCTAAGTAGTTTACTAGAAAATCAAACATTTTACAAGGGATACAGCAGAATCAGGGTTGTTCAGCAAAATCAGACCAATGTAAACATTTTTTACGAAAGCACTTAAGATGATAGATTGATAAGCATCAGAAACTGGCTTTTTAAACTTATGTACTGGGGTATATAGTGTGATGTTACTTTTCATAAAATAATGTTTGTGATAAAGTAAACACTGTCATTGTGGCAACATGCAGTTATAAAACTATGCAACTGCATCAATAATATATGCAATGCATAAACACGCTACCACCATCCACTATTCTCCATTATTGCTGTCACTTGCTCAATTTAAGCAATCACTATCTGGCTTTGCAGAAGTACTGTGCAGAAGTGAGACGTATGATGGACCACATAACTGGACACCAGATATGCATAGACAGATTGTGTATAATTGCTGTGGCTTTCTTCTGTGGAGGAAAGTGAATAAATGTCTCCTGGTGTTAGCTTATTATTTTGGTTTTGCAGGACTTATGTGATTATGTGAAGCATTGTGCAATATTTTAATGTGTGGCAACTGTGTTTGGAACATAGATGAACTACATTATACAACCATTCTCTTCTAGCATGGTCAGAGATCTAAATTTTACATATAAGTGGCTATAACTGCTTGGTGGGAGTTGTCTGGATGAGAGTAACTGACTGTTGTCTCTCACTCAGTCTAACAGTCTTCTCTTAAAACAATAAGAGATAAATGCATCACAGAATACTCAGACCTTCAGAACATCTAGGGGATGGTGGCCTTCTCACACCAAGCCTGTGTAAGTGTATTTTGACATGGACTTAGTAATCATCTCTGTAATTAACCCCTCCAGGTATAAAACCAGGCCTGCTCGTAGGTGTACACAGAACATCTCTGTGTTTGTGTGGGGAGCTGGGGACAATGTCATTATTTCTTCAACATTCCTCCCAAACCCTAGAGGACACTATGTAAGTTTTACAGCCAGGTAAAACTTCCATCCTCTCACCCAATACAAGAAACAACCCCGACAACATCCCTACCCAATTTAACAAATACTTTACAGAAGCCATCCAAACCCTAGCTAATAACTAAACTAACTCTACTCACCCCACACCAACAAACATAACTATACCATCTGAAACAAAAGATAACAGAACCCGCTTTAACTTTCACCCAGTTTCAACAAAGAACATGCAAAAACTTCTCCAAAAACTCAAACCCACCACTCTGGCCGCTGATAACCTTCCCACTGAATATTTACAACTAGCCACAGAAGCTATTGCCTATCCTGTTTCTATCCTTATTAACAGATCCATCTCAGAATGTGCAGTACCCCATTTATGGAAAAATATCCCACATTATAGCACTGCACAAAGGAGGCAATACGTTTGAACTCAATAACTATCGGCCTGTAGCTATACTATCCCTCCTATCAAAAATCCTTGAGAGGGTAATTTATACACAACTGATGAAATATCTTCTAGGCAACAAACTACTATCTATGCAGCAACATGGCTTTAGACCCTTCCACAGCACCACCACTGCATTCACATCATTCACTAACACCATAAACCTTCACAGAAATAATGGTCTATTGTTTCTGTTACATTCTTAGATTTATCTAAAGCTTTCGACATGGTTAACCACACAAATCTTCTTCACTCACTCACAACCCTAAACCTCAGTACCTCTTCTATTTCATGGTTCCAGAACTATCTATCTGGCAAGCAGCAAGCTGTAAAATGGCAAAACCAAATATCCCCCCTGTTGCCTGTTTCCCTAGGGGTCCCCCAGGGCTCCATCTTAGGCCCTTTACTCGTCACACCTTTTACCAATCCACCCCCATCTGCCACACCGAAAGCCTCTATAGTTCAATACACAGATGACACCACTATAATATGTGCAGTCCCCACACTAGATCTCCTCCTCTCTCAAACTCAAGAGTCCTTCTCACTCACGGAAAACTGGTTCACCAACCAACAGCTTATTCTTAACCCAACCAAAACAAAACTGCTCCTCTTCAGCTCTTATAGATCCTTTCCCCTCACTGACAATTTTACTTCCACCTCCAACAACAACACTACTATTACCCCAATCACTCACACCAAACTGCTAGGTGTTGAAATAGATAGCCACCTGAAATTTTATCTACACATTGCCCAAACTATAAAAAGTTCATAAAAAGGTTGGACTGCTCTATCATAACAAAGAATACCTCTCAAGTCATGTCACAATAACAATAGCCAGGACACATCTGCTATCCAACCTACTCTATGCCTCTCCTGTACTTATTAACCTTTGTAAAACTGATCTTAGCAAACTTGAATCCTGCTATAACAAGATAACTAGATTTGCTTCAGAGTCTTCCTATAGAACACATCACTCCGAGTCTCTTAAGAAGCTATACCACTCAGAACAAATCCCAGCTCTTCAACACCTAAGTCATCCTCACATCACAACCGGAACCTTAAGATATAGCACCCTAAATCACCTAAAGTTCACCAAATTTAACAACGAGGCAGATAAATCTGTCTACAGTCACTCTATCTCAAAACTCTGGAACTCCCTTCCTATCCACTTAACAACCAATAATTCCACCTCTCAATTTAAGAAACTCCTCAAAACTCACTTCATGAATAACAGACTATGTTCCTGCCTCACTCCTGGATAATACCCCAGACAATAGCAAATCTGCCAGTGCCTCACTAAAAAATGCCATAGAAGCTTCAAAACATTCCTGTTATGACTATAGCAAATGTAATGTCTACTTTGAAGCTATGTTTAGTAGCTCAAAATTCTTTTTCAACTTGTCTACTAGCTATAAAAATTTAATTCTATGCAAAGCTTGCTCATATTTGTAAGTGCTATGTAAATCCTATCTTGTATTGTCATATTTTACTCTGTATACTAATCTGTCTAGAGTTGAAACTGTATTCTAAATCTTAATATGTTTCATAACGTATGTAACTGGAGCTTTTCTCCCTGGGCCTCTTCTGAAAATGGACCTCTATCCAGTCAGACTCTCCCAGTTAACAAATGTAAAATAAATAAATAAATAAAATCTTGTATCGGGTACTGGGAACAGTGTGGCCATTATTTCTTTAACTTTCCTCACAGAGGGTCAATATAGCTTGTATAAGAGCACTGTGCTGTTTCTAGATGAATCAATTTGGAAATATTATTGTAATAATTATTTTTGCTCTGTTTCCTTAAATCTAGCATCTAATGCATACAAGTGGCTATTTTTTAAGAGAGAGTAAATAAGCAAGCTGTGTATATATGTTTGACGGCAAATATGTTATGTTCTATTTTTTTTTTCCCTTCAGTTTTGTCCCAGACTGACATCAGAAGTGTACACAGAATGTAACTGTCTTTTTGGGGTAGGGGTTGAGGAAGTATGATGTATATAAATATGACAGCAGCAGCAAAAGCTTGAAATATGACTGTGGGCATTTATGCCCTGATTTTATTTATTTATTTCAATTTTTTTTATTACAGTTTTACATCCAAAATTACTAAAATAAAATGTAATAATATGTTACTAGTAGAATATGGATAAGCAAACAAAATTCAGAACATTGTAATTATGAAAATTATTTACAATATATACAACATGCATGGAATATTAGATATAATTGTTTAAATAAATACTTCGGTGAACAAACTCTAGCTCAATATCAAACCAAATGGATTATCAAAAAAGTTATTTTTAAGAGAACTAATATCAAGAAGTATCATTTTGCTGACAAGTTTCAGTAAGAGATGACACTTTTCACCATGGATTCTTAATAACGGTCTTTGGAGATATCCTGCTTTTCTTCACTTTGGTTTCTCTGGTAGTTGTTTCTCAAAGAAATGTCAAGAATTCTTCAAACTGTGGTAAAGCTGTTTTTTTTCATTTTCTTGTTATATTCTTTCTTGTTATAGCTAAAATTGCCCATGTTAAATACAGATTATCTCTATTCATTTTATAATTCCCTAACATATCAAATAGCACTGATGTTTTGTTGATGTAAAGAAATCGGTCCAAAGAGCTTTGAAGTAATTTGCAATTTTGTTCTAATAATTATATGTATAAGGCAATCACAGAATGTGTGATTCCAGTCTACATCACAGACTTTCAGTACTTATTATCTTGTCTTTATAGCATATTTCAATTCTATGGGGTGTTAAAAAGGCCCTCTGTAGGAATCTTCATGTAAAAATATGCCAGTAGTGAGACCAGGAGGTATTTTTATAGATTTCAGTAATTTATTTTCTTCAGTTTATTTTCTTCAGTTAATGATGTTTTACATCCTAAATTAATATAATCCCAAAATGTATTATTCAGGTTGTTATTATTTACAATAAAGATTTTATAAAGATTGAAAATTATACTTCCTATTTCATTTTTATTATATAATATTTCATACAGTGATTGGATTAGTTTTATCTCTTTATATTGTGGACATAAAGGAAGAAATTTGTTATGTGCATATAATCTAATTTTTTGTAAATGAATCAATTCTTCTGAGCCTATATTCAGTAATTAATGATAGCATTGTTTTAATTTCTGTGCCATCAGGGCATGAATGCCAACATAAGAATCTTTTATTTTCTCAGATTTTCATTTTCTGTTTAGAGGTTACCTCATCTTTTTTATTGTTTTAATGGGAATAGGTGGTTCCAAACAGATTTTTAAGTCAATGTTATTAAATAATGTATACTTAACGGTTTTTAATATAAAATTTATATAACTAGATTGTAATGGAGGAGATATACCAAACTGAATATATATGTATATATATATATATATATATATATATATATATATATATATATATACGCACACACACATATATATATATATATATATATATTTATATATATATATATATATATATATATATATATATATATATATATATATGCATATATATATTGTTTATATTATCATTATGAATAATATCAGTTTTTATTTTGCTGTTATTAAACAGTGAATAATGCAGCATTTTCCCAATCCAATTATAATTGGAATATTACTGGTCAATTATTATTTAAAAATTCTGCTTTCATATACATTTCTAAATTTGGAAAATGTATACCTCCTGAAGACCAATGATGTTAAGCTGCTCTTTTAGGTTTAGTTGGAAACCAAAAAAAGTTTATTGATTTTTTTCACATGTGTTTTGTTTAGAAGATGAGCTGGAGCTTGTATCATATATAATATTTCTGGAAAAATAACCATTTTAATTAGAGTCTATCCTCAAATGAAATTATTACTTTAACCAACTGTGCATTAGATTAGGTATAATTTCTATAATTCTTTCATAGTTTAATTTTATTTTCTTCTAAAATGTTCAATATAGTAATACCTAGATATGCTATGGATGAAGATTTTTTGCCAGTAATACTATTTTCAATTATTTGTTTTCTCTTTTTGTTTATAAATAGGAATTATGATTCTGTATTGTTAAAATGTAAGACTGAGATGTTTTGATATTGTAATATAATCTAATTCTTCTGATTCTTCGAGTTTTGTACTGTTAACATTATATCATCTGCAGATATCATAATTTTGAGTTATATTCTTTATTAAATTGTATATCTTCTATTATGGAATTTTTTTAGAATTAAAATTGCTAAAATTTCAATGGCTAATACAAATAAAATGGGTGGTAGTGGGCATCCTTGTTTTCTGCTTCTAGTTACTAAAGACTCTGATAAAATGGTCATAACTGTATATATGCTTTGCCATTTTTGTTTATATTCATTAACAGGGAGATAAATTGTAAAGGAAACTCAAGTAGATCCAGTGATTTGAATAATCAATTCCAATTTAAAGAGTCAAAAGCTTTTTCAATGTTTAAGCTAATGAAAAGGCCTCTTATTTCATATTGTTTATGGTATCTATAAGTGCTATTATTCTTTTAATATTGTCAAATGTCTGTCTCTTAAATATGAAGCCAGTTTGATCTGTGTTAATTATTTTGGGTAATCTGACAGTGAACCAGTTGGCTAAGGTGTGCAAATCCAAAGGATTGCTACATGCCAACCTGTCTAAAGAGGAAATTATTTCAGCCTTAATCACAGCTGCATCATGGACTAGCAACCAGGATGGCAACCAGTCTGGTGTTAGGAAGGTTCACCTTTTCCTCAGAGGATTTAAAGAGACTTGAAATGGAGGCCAAATGTTTGGAATTAGAATCTGCAGAGACTGCAGCATTTAGAGGCCAAAGAAAATGAGAAATTGTGGTGTTTGGGGGCCAAAGAAAATGAGAGACTGCAGTGTTTGGAGGCTGAAGAAAATGAGAAGCACCATCAACAAGAGAGGGACATGCTGACTGGAGCATGGAGGTAATGGGAATGAATAACTGAATCCCGGAAGCTACAAAGGTCAGTAAATTTCTTCCACAGTATAAAGAAGGTGATAATTTTTAATGGCTTTATTCATATATTTGAAAGAGTATATAGGCAACATGATATTGACTGAGGGCTCTGGGTACAGTTCCTGACCCCCTTACTCCATGGTAAAGCTGCAACTGCTTTTTCTAAATCGTCTGATACTGATTGGTTAAATTATGACAAGTTTAAACAATGTTTACTGGAATGTTTTAAGTTAACACCTGAAGCTTTCAGAAAAAAAGTTTTGGTAGCATAGACGTAAAGTAGATGAAAGTGTATGTGATTATATTGCACTTATTTTCAAAGGTGGGTGTGTGGGTGGCAGGTCACTGCATTTGAATGGCTGGCAGACCTTTTGGTGAGGGAAGAAGCCCTTAGCACTTTGTCTGAGGACATGACAATCTGGTTGGCAGACTGGGAGTGTAACACTGTAGATGAGCTGGGGAGAAAAGGGGATCTCTACTTAGCTAGAAGGACACCACTGAACAAGAAGGGGATACCCAGTGATGCACATGGATACAAGGGAACCCACGGTGGGCAGACTAAACCACCTCAACAGAGTCCACCAGTAACAGGGGAAGCCACTAGTTCAGGTACCAGGCCAGGATCAAGGTTTAGATGTTTTAAATGTAACCAGGGGGCTATGTAGCATACAAATGTCCACTGAAGCAAGGTGGGGAACAAAAGGTGTGGGAGCCAACAAGTGGGAATAACAATATGCCAGTGTTAAGTTGTTTGGAGACAACAAGGGTACTAAACTATCATCAGAGTTTCTATCCTATTTCAGCAGGTGGAAAACAGGCCACTGCTAAGAGAGACACAGCCTCTGACATAGCCATTGTGAAGCCTGCAGTGGTTAAAGAGGAGCAGTACTTGCTTATGTAGAGCAATCCAGTCAGAGCTTTAGGAGGAAATCCATTCCAAATACCTTTGGCCAGGGTTCACCTTGACTGAGAGGGTGGAAAAGGAAGCAAGCAAGTAGGTGTGTTTGAATATATTTCTGCAGATGTCTTCATAGGGAATGATTTTGATAATGTAGTAACTTGTTTTCATGCAGTTACATGCAGCCAGGCTTGGAGACAGGCATGTGGGTCTGGCAGCCTGGGGAGACCCAGACAGACTCCCACACCTGAAGCCGAGGCTGATGATGTGGCTGTTTCAGGGAAGGAGATACCCTTTAGCAGTGAGCCTCAAGGTGAGTTACAGCTGCTGATAGGTACTAATGCTCTCTTGGATAGGGTGAATGCAAGGATAGAGATGAGTGGCAGTACCCAGGCTGACAGTGAGACACTGCTGTCAGAAGATACCAGACTTCCTATGGAAGGGGATCTGGGAAGGGTCACAAAGGTAGATATAAAACAGGCTTAGCTCTCACACCCTATATTATAAGGCTTGAGGGAGGTAGCTAAGGAGGCACCTGATTCTCAAGGAAAAGGGGAGCCTGTGTATTGTAACAAAGGGTTACTGTACAGAGAGTGGACCCCTGAGGGAGGGCTATAGGGTGAGGTAATACAGCAGTAGGCAGTGCCTAGAGGCTACTGTCTGGCACTTCTAGCTATAACCCATTACATTCCTTTTGTAAGTCATATGGGCATAAAGCATACAAAGAGATGTATTATGCAGAACTTTTATTGGTTTGAGATACAACAGGCTACTGCAGCACCTGTGTGCAGTGCCAAAAAGTAGGCAAGGCAGGAGAAAACATCAAAGCTCCTTTGATGCCTCTGCCTGTGATTCAGGAGCTGTTTCCAAAGGTAACATTCTAAGGGGGGATCCAGTATCGGTCTGCCTGGGATGACATGATTGACAGACCTTGATGCTTTGCCAGAGATGGCCTGCATCTGTCACCCCTGGGCTTCCAAATACTGGCTAAGTTTCTTGCCACCCCTATAGTGCCTTTTTTAACTGGTGTTCCAAAGACCAAATTACCACTGTAACAGCTACAAACAAATGTAATCTGAGAGTCATGCTACTCAATGCTAGAAGTCTAAATGTCAAAATGCACTCACTCGAAGCACTCCTTAAAATGGAGAACATTGACATTTGTGCTGTAACAGAGACCTGGTTTAAAGCAGCAGAAAGTATCCCTGTACTACCAGGCTATAACTCATTCCATGCCTTTTGGCCCCAGAACTTGGACTGAAGCTCCAAAGGTGGTGATGTTTCCATATTTATAAAGGATACACACACCTCCAGATTGGTAGCCCAACATAACCCATCAGAGATACTTTAGGTGCAGCTAACATTGGGTAAGACAGCAATTCAGGTCGTAGCCTGCTATAGGTCCCCAACCATGTCCCAAGACTCACACTCCATATTCCTAAGCACTCTGGAGAATATTAGGGTCCAACCTAAGACTCTCGTACTGGACGACTTCAAATACCCCTCAAGTAACTGGGAAAACTACTCCTGTACCAATACACTTGCCCAACGTTTCCTGGAATTCATTAATTTCAATGCCCTACCCCCACTAGAGGTAGCAACATCCTTGACCTTGTCATTACTAACATGGGCAACCATTGCTTTACACCAGTAGTCAACTACTCCATGGTTAGATCCGACCACAAACTAATCACCTTGGAGATACACCCCCCCCCCCCCACAAAGGTAACCACCATGAAGAACTTCTTCAAAGCTAACTTTGGGCTCCTAAAAACAGAGGTGGCTAACTTCACAGCATCCATGCAAATAAAGAATTGTTGCATGACCACTGAATCATACACCAATGCACTGTATGAACATGTACACAAATGCATGGATCTTGCTGTACCCAATAGAACCAAGATGCTCTACTGCAAAAAAAGGAAGCCAATCTGGTGGTCCTCTGCCATAAACAAACTCTACAACAGAAGGAGGAAACTGATGTGGAATAAGGTGAAGTCCCAAGATTGGAAAAACTCCCTTATCAGCCTCAACAAAAAGTTGAGATCCCTCATCAAATCCTCTAAAGCTAGCTATGAAAACAGGAGTGCAGAAGATAGTAAAGACAACCACAAGGCCTTCTATAGTTATGTAAAGAATCTCCACAGAAATACCCAGATTTGCTCTGAGCTACTGCACAATGGTACCTCCTATACAGAGGCAACAGATATTGCCAATATACTGGCCAACAGATTCAGTGCCAACTTTACCCCTCTCTCCCTCCCAAAGAACCAATCACAATACCAGTAGATTGCCAGGCACCCAGTATTACTGCTGCACAGGTTAAAACAGCACTGTTCAAGGCCAAGAATACAGCTTCTATGGGACCTGACAATATCCCTGGCTGTGTTCTACATGAACTACCGAGTGAACTGACACCTCACCTGTGTGCCCTGTTCAATCACAGCCTCACCTCAGGCTTTGTCCATAC